>NC_048301.1:32240166-32540166 GCF_013100865.1 Trachemys scripta elegans
ATGGAGCTCCTCAGCTCCCTGTGGCCGCGGTTCACCGTTCCCAGCCAATGGGAACTGCGGAATCTTCCTGCAGCTCCCATTGGCTGGGAATGGTGAACCGTGGCCACAGGGAACTGAGGAGCTCCATGCCTGCAGACGCTCCAAGTAAACAATACAACAATGTATATTATGTATTCAATTCAATGATTCCATAGAGTTTAAAATCATCAAATTTTGGTGTAGACCCGTTTATAAGCCTCCCTCCGCTCTTTGATGCGTCACTTTTTTACTGAAAATATTCAGCTTATGGACGAGTATATATATATATATATATATATATATATATGTTATATTATTCTCCATTATGTTCCATGTCTAAGCCCTGGTTGAACATGAATCAAGCCTTCTACTATTCTTGCTTACAAAACCCAGTGTAGAGAAGACTTTTGCATAAACACAAGCACATCCAAATCATTCAGTTTGTTGCCAGATCCCACGTACCACTAACACATAGTTCTGACCTGGAACAGTATTCTGTATCTGACATGCAAACTGGAATAGATTTGTTATTTACATGCCAATACACAGAAAGCTTTGCAGTGCTGGTGTCTGAGCTCCAAAAACAAATCACAAGACTGGCTTGTTAGCCAATAACCCAACAGTCTTCCCAACACAGCCAGCAGCTTGAGGCTCATTCAGAAGAAACACCAATCACTGAAACATTTACACATTGTCTAACAACGCATTATCACAAAAAACTTTAGAAATAATTTTTCTATTCATTTATTTACCAGGATATCCTTCCAAACTTTGCCTCACATTGTCCACAGTAGGGTAAATCTTTAAAAAAAAAAAAAAAAAAAAAAATGTAATAATCAAACAAAGCTAATTGAAATTATGCAGTTCTAATAAAATATTACTAACTTTGAAATAAAGATATTAGAATCTTATTATTTTAAACACTGACTATTCTGACAAGTCATATTCCTAGCAAATGATGTGGAATAAAAGGACACACTCCTCCAGGAAAGCAAGAAAAGTCTGAACACTTAACACGATACAGGAGTCTTCTTAGAATTAAAAAAAAAAAAAAGCTATTAACTAAATTTCATTGAAATTAAACTACCCAAAGTGGAAAATTAGTTATGAACCAGTAAACATTCAATACTTATTCTGTCATTTATCTTATACTGCTGCTGAGTGAATATCCATGAAATTCAGGGTTGAAATCAGCAGAGACTGCAATAAACATATTCCAAGTAATGCCCCTGAGGTCACAGTGGGCTTTTCCCTGACTGATAAATCTATTCCTAACTTCTAGTTTACAAGACTCTGTCTTCTCTTTTTTTTTCTTTTATGTCTAACGATGGAGGAGTGCAAGTGACATGGATACTGCCACTTGAGGAGATACACAAAGAGGGGATTATAGGATGTGGAATGGAAACAGAACACCTCACATTTTGGGAACTACATTTTAGAACACTTTGGTGATTTGAACTTAAAACAAAATTGATGTTTCTGGGATCTCATCAGTTTCCAAAATAGAAAACATAATGCAGCTGTGGGAAGAAAATACCATCTTCTAGATTAAAGTTAAAAAATTCTCTCCACTTGTGGTCACAAAGATTTCAGAGGACTTTGAGGGACTATACATGTTGCCTCTTGGTGTTCCAGGCAAAATACATTGTCCCTACTTAAGGTATATCTACACTGAAAATGCTACAGCAGCACAGCTACAGTGCTTCAGTGTAGACGCTCACTTCAACGACAGGAGGGGGTTCTCCTGTCGCTGTAGATAATCCACCTTCCTGAGAGATGGTAGCTGGGTCAACCGAAGAATTCTTCTGTCAACCTAGCACTGTCTACACCAGGGAGTTAGGTCAGTACTGCTATGTCCCTCAGTAGTGTGGCTTTTTCACAACCGTGAGAGATTAGTGATGCCAAAACATGTAAATTTTCAGCGTAAACCAGCCCTTATATTTTCCTTGCAATTTCAAAAGAAAAATGATTCTACCCTTCTCTTCCCAAAACCTATTACATTATGTTTCTGTTTGAGAATGACTGCTACATCCTACTCCAGTGGAAGATGTATTTTAGTGATGGCCAACTCTCATATATACAGTTTGTAAAATGATCTAGGATCTTTCTACAATTCCATAACTCAATTTCTCCCTCCTTTGAACTGTTTTTATTTTTTTAAAACCCAGATGGTCACAGTGCTGTTGGCAAAATCCTACAGTAGAGCTAAAATAGCTACATTAAATCCTTTTCTTAAAAATGTTTTGTCATAACTATAAAGGGAAGGGTGTGACAGCTCTCCTGTGTACAGTATTATAAAATTCCTCCTGGCCAGAGACTCCAAAATCCTTTTCCCTGTAAAGGGTTAAGAAGCTCAGGTAACCTGGCTGACACCTGACCCAAGGACCAATAAGGGGACAAGATACTTTCAAATCTTGGGGGGTGGGGGGGGAGGCTTTTGCTTGTGCTCTTTGTTTGGGAAGTTCTTTCGCTCTTGGGACTGAGAGGGACCAGACATCAATCCAGGTTCTCCACATCTTTCTAAATAAGTCTCTCATATTTCAAACTTGTAAGTAAATAGCCAGGCAAGGCGTGTTAGTTTTACTTCGTTTTCTCAACTTGTAAATGTACCTTTTACTAGAGTGTTTATCTGTTTGCTGTACTTTAAACCTAAGGCTAGAGGGGGGTCCTCTGAGCTTTAAGTCTGATTACCCTGTAAAGTTATTTTCCATACTGATTTTACAGAGATGATTTTTACCTTTTTTCTTTAATTAAAAGCCTTCTTTTTAAGAACCTGATTGATTTTTCATTGTTTTAAGATCCAAGGAAATTGGATCTTGATCCACCAGGAGTGGGTGGGAGGAAGGAGGGGGGATGGTTAATTTCTCCTTGCTTTAAGATCCAAGGGGTTTGGATCTGTATTCACCAGGAAATTGGTGAAGAGTTTCTCAAGGCTTCCCAGGGAAGGGAACTAGCTTTGGGAATGGTGGCAGCGGACCAGATTTAAGCTGGTAGTTAAGCTTAGAAGTTTTCATGCAGGCCCCCACATTTGTACCCTAAAGTTCAGAATGGGGAAGCAGCCTTGACATGTTTAAATTAGTTTTTCTACTGGGATAGAGAAAATGTCGCCACATATACAGTATACAGATGTGGTTATATACTAATCAAGAGGTAACTCAAGGGGGCTAGTTTTGCCCAAATTACCTTGACAAAAAAGGATAGAATTGTGAAATAATTACGAAAGGCAGAAAAACACAAAAAACTAAACCAAAGATCTAGTTATACAGAAAATTGTCATCTCTACTGGTTACAGACAGAAAATAATTCCATGTTTTCTGCCAATTCATCCCCTTTATTATTGAGTGAAATCACAGAGAATAAAACTTAATTCTCATCTGCTGATATACCACCAATGTCTCATATCTGACTTAAGAAACATTGGAGAATTGTCCTGTAAGTTGAAAGCCCGATTCTAAGGCTTATTATACTTTAAGTGTAGCGCTATGATTTTGTCCATCACATAGGTACAGTAACTATTTTATTCCTTTATCATTAAATAATTGTAGAAAAAAATTGTTCCACTTCGGCAATTTTAAGTGGAAAATCCTGGATAATTTTTTTCAGAAATCATGGCAAACTGATGTTGACAACAATGAGACTTGTTTGTGTTATCCTACTCTGAACACTGGAAAACACATAAGTAGGTAAACAAATAAAAATACCAACCACCACCACCTAGAAAACATACCAAATGAATAGGAACGTCAGGTTTTGCAAGAGTCTTCACGCTACTGCCTAGCGTAACCAGACTCTCTCGAAATTCTGAGCACAACCACTTGGATTGGTCAGCTCCCATTGATCCAATACTTGAAAACTGTCCTATCACCGGCCAAGATTCTTGTGCTGGTATTGGTGATGTATACTCTCTCAAAAGCTATTCAGGAAAATAAAAACATTTGGTTAGACTTCAACATGTCAAACTACATCACAAACTACATAACAAAGTTTATAGCCAGGTTTCAGTATTCAAGCTCCTTTGATGCTCTCTATAATTAAGCAGTTCATTTGCCACTAGTGAAAAAAGTTGGATTATCTATTCAAGAGTCCAATATAAAAAGCTACTCAACTAAAAAAAAAAATTTTTTTTAGTTTCAAAACCATGATGCTGTCTTCCATGAGGAAAAGAGATTATGAATAGTTTTGTTCAAATGAGCTAAAACTGCCAGATACTTCCTGAAACATGGAGGCTGGGACTATCAGAAGAATCTAAGAAAGTTAGTCACCTAAGTCTTTTGAAATCTGATGGATATTGGGCACCTAACTCCTTTAGCCTCCTTTGAAAATTCCCAGCCTCAGATGCCCAGGAGAGAGTGAAAGTGATACACAGAGAAAGGAAAGACGGGGTGTGTGTGCGCGCGTGCGCGTGGGGGGGGAGGGAGAAAAAAAATTTCCTCTTCAAAATTCTTTCTAAGATATTCTTACTGAAAAGCTAATTAGGAAAATATGCAAAACCAAGTTCACAAGGATGTAAATGCCAATTAAATTATCTGAGAAAAGGTTAGACACAACAGAGGCTCTAACTGGCTTCCTGATGAGAGCTGCATTCACACTCTAAAAAGGTGTGAGATTTTCATTCCAACCACAAAATAAATATACATATTCAAACATTTACTTTACAAGGGGGATCTAACCTTTATAATTTTCTTGTCCAGTGAAAGGTTGAAAACTATCTGCAGTCTCTGACTTTCCATTATGTCATAATGAGGGAGCGTGTAGCTCAGATTTCAACGGGAGGTCAAAGGGTGGATACTTCTTTGAGTGGAAAATGAATGGGACAAAATGACACATTTAGCAGGTCACTGACATTTGTGAAAGACAGGTAAAAAGTTTGGCAGAGCATGAAATTACTACATGCCAAAGAAGTGTTAGGTATAGAGTGCCTTCTCAACTTTGGAAATGTGCATATAACAGACAACATGAGGTATCTTCTTACAGTTCTGAATAAATCTGTACAGAACCATACAAAATAGAGTATTTTACAGTAATCCCTAGTGGAAAGATATTCTATAGTAAAATATGTTATTTGACTTTTTCCTCGGTCATGCCTACTGACAACTTTTGCTATGCGCCTACTCAGGTAAGTATTCCTCTTCCACTAAAATGGCTTCTGATCTGCTATTTACCTACATATGTAACAAGTCGGTCATCATGATATATAGAGTCCATTATCTATGGTTTTGCCACTGCCTTTAGAAAATGTCATTCTGACAGCCATATATGTTGGAAGAAAGGAGCTAAGTAGCTTACAGTTAACATTAGAAAACTGTAATGAAGAGATGGAAACATTAAAAATAACCAGAAGAAGTCCGCACAAAAGTTTCTTATGAAAAGAGAGAAGGAAAATAAGAAAGAAGAGAAAAAAGTGAATGTAACAATTCCAATACCTTTCTAAATCTAAGGTGACCCCATTTTTCTTTTTGGTTGCCTTGGTATCGTCCTGGGGTTGATCCAAGTAGATATACTCTTAAAAAACATTAAATATGTTAGTTCATTTAGGATTTGAAGTATTATCTACCAAATAAAAGAGAGGAGATAAAAATGAGTCGGGGACATAAGCCATTTCAAGCAAACTAGCATCCAGAATTGCAAGGTGAGGAACAGAAAGTGGAAGATAGAGTACTTTATTTTATAGACAAAGCCATCATCTTCCATTTAGCATGTAAATCTCAATCTGAATCTAAAAAACTGCACATTAGAGAGAAATTTACACAGACAATTTTCATTTACAAGATTCAACACTGATTTCAATTTAAGTAACTTTATCAGTATGGCCTGATATATAAGCATGACCAAAACACAGTATACATAAATACAACAGAATTAATAATACAGAGTAGCTGGATTGTATTCAGAGTATTATGTTACTATTGTCCATTTCTGATTGCTAGCCTGGTAGCAAATGCCAGACTCTCCATATCGTTTCTTTCTTTTCTCCCAAAGTTATATACAGTTTTATTCTTTGCTTTTTAGCAGAGAGTCTTTTACTATTGCTAATAGAAAATCCCTCTCTAAATTTTTTTGTACAGAAAATGTTTTTCTCTCCTCTAAAGTTGGGTTCTCTGCATTTCCAGCATAGTTTACAGAGGGTCTTCTAGCTTCCTCTTCCCCGCCCACACCCCAGTTGGTGCTTACAAATTCTACATTTAAATAAACTATTTTTCATTTAGTTCTGGGGTCCAGTGGCTTATCCTAAAATTACTATAAAAAGCCAAGGAACTTTGTACCCCTTAACGTACATTAACTGACAATATTAAATTGCATTTCTAGATTAGTTTTTCTGATTACAATTCTTAAAATCCATATATCAGAAATCTCTTAAATAAAACCCTCCCAACTCTGTATAACCTAGTGCCTTGAGTGCCTAGCCTCTTAAAAGAGCACAAAGGTATTCACATTAAAAGGTAGCCTGAGATGATACATACCTGGTTTCTGAAAGATCATGCTCTTGGATGATGTCAGCCCATTCCTTGAGAGTAGGGGAATTATAACTCATCAAATAGTGTATTAGGTCAGACTTAAAATTGGTTACAGATTCACCAGCAGAACCAGTGGTTCCATGCGGTAGCCGTGGATATAGGGGGCTTAGCCATATTCTAAAGAAGTAGGAAAGAAACACTAAGTCACTATATTTATTCACGTATCGTATATTGCATTATATATATTCTAAGAAACGCAGATCCAGTAGTCCAATCAGAATGCCAGATAGAAATAGTTTAATTAGGGGATGATTCTAGTCATTTTATTAATTGCTAATAATTACTAATAAAATGACTGGCTTAATCAATTTGTCAAGCATGCACAGTAATCTCAGCTGACTCAGCTCACTCTTCAGATATAAATGGAAGGTTAATTAAGAGCACAATTTATTATTCTGTCAAAACAGAATAGCAAACGTATTATCCATTATAAATTTCTTGGAACACTAGCCTGCAATTACACTCCCTGGGTCACAGACTGTGCACCACTTTAACTATTTATCCCCGTCCCATAAATCTACAGTGCTACAGATATACAAATGTTAAATAAATAATAGTCTGAATGCCAGTGTTTGGACTGACTAGTAATACTTGTATCCAGAATTGTTACTATAAATTGAAAATTGCTCTGCTGCAAAATAGATTTATCTACTAATTCATGAAATGACAGAGAGTTAAATGAACCAAAGCTAGAGGACCTGAAAGGTCTGTATGCTTTGAAGAAATAAGGGGGACAATCATTTGTCACTCCAAAATTTCTTTCAGCACAGAAGAAGTGGGGACACAAGAAAGGGGAGTGAGTCACAGTCACCTCCCAAAATCCTTTCTATTATGGAGAAGGGTGCGGCTCTGCCACTATCCTCCTTCAAAGGAAGTCAGTAGTGTCCTCTTCAGAAGATTAGGGTATTAGGGTTCTAGATAGAAGACTACTGTTGCTGCCATGAGCATCCTCACAACCCTAGATCTCCTGTTCAGGGTTCTCCAAAGCCTTACGAAGAGGATGGGAGAGTTTTTCCTGAGAGTATTAGAAGATCAGACAACCTTTTGAAATTAACGAGGCACAAGGAAGCTGTTAGTGGGGGGAGGGGGGGAGGGAGAGGGAGAGGAAGAAGGGAGTAGGACAGAGGTTACCTTTTTAAAATTATAAATTCTGTGGGGGAGGGACAGTCTTTCCAGGTGTTCGCATAGTACAATAGACCCACCATCCTGATTTGGGGCCTTTGGGCACTACTGCTATATAAATAATAAGGGGTATTCATAAAGATACAGATGCCGAAAATACCTTGCTGCTGTTGCTTAACCCTGCAGTACAAGTTCTCTCAAGGTTTCCAAAGGCAATTCATGATCACAGAAAGCAAAACATTATGCTGATATTCCAAAATAGTGAGCAATACTACTTTCAAATTCAGGAACAATAAAAATAGTTCTACCATATGTTGGCCGAAAAGACAGCACCTTTGCATTAGTGATGGATGTAGCATAGATCTGCATTTGTGTGAACAGTGGTTTTATCACGTCTAACAATCTACTAGTTGCTTTAACACATTTTCTCTTTTTTCAAAAACACATCTCTTGTCCCTCAGCAAGACTGTCATCCAAAATGTAATTTTCCTTCAGGGAAAGAGATTAGGGAAGATTATTTATAGCCAATTTCAACCACCACTACACAAACCAGAATTAAGCATATACATGCTTTTGTAAGAACAAAAAATTTGGGTCTTATTTTCTTCCCTATGGCAAATGGTAAAGCACCCTTATGAGTTAATCTGCATTCTGGGTAAACTGTAAGCCCACCATCGAGATATCCTTTCCTATTTCACATCACTGTAGCTATAGTAACCAAAGCCTTTGTTAAATTCTCAAAGGATATGTACTGTCTTCCATAATTGAAACATCTACAATTCCAATTGGACCCATCATACTGGGAATACTGCATGTTGCAACAACTAGATACCAGAGTTAATACACACAAATTGTGATGGATGAAGTTCTGATAAATAAGAAATTATTCTTTCTTAAATGACTGAGAAGTAGGGAAACTTGCCAGGAACTCAGAAAGGCCTGGTTTCATGCCTGCATGGTTCTCTGTAAAATCCAACTGGCAGAAAGAAGACCGGAGAGTAGAAAAGCACTGAAGTCACACGTATCTCTAAAAAAATGAGACATTTTAAAACCAGAAATACTGGTTATGTTTTCTGCTGCTTCTCAAAAACCCCTAATAGGCTTTTGCTTCAGTGAGATGGAGACCATAAAAGAGTGGTTTAAGAAGGCCCCAAACACTTAAAACTCACTCTGAAACCAAACACTCATAACTGTCTTGACAGAATGCTTATGAGCCAATATTCCTTACAAAACTGTTCAGTTATGCTGTCTCCCATACAGTATCTGTTTTAATCAACAGAACTGGGAGTATATCTGCTCAGTAGAGAGACTATATAACATTTTTTAAATGTGTGGACTTTTAAGTAGCTGTTTTGGTTTCTTCATAATAGTTAGAACTTTCTATCTAAATGGGTCAATCTTTACATAATTAATGAAGACAGCTTCTCATAACGAAAGGGTTGAAATTGGCTCAAAAACCTGAAGTGGTCAGAAATGAAGAAAAAAAAAATGATGGCCTGCTTAGGTTTCTTATATATGGTAAGGATAACATTTCTTACATGTAGCTACAGCTAAGAAAGTCATGATTTATTGGTGCAGAAGTTGCTACCACTGTTTGTTATAGTTGTGGTTTTGGTGTGGAGTTTAAATTTGAGTTCTCCGGTCGCAATGCCACTTACTTAAATTTGACCTGGATGCCCAAAATTTGAGTGAGTGGCTTTGCAACCTGGTGCACAGTATCAGAACACTACTCAAACCTGCAGCAATTATAAAAAGCTGCTGTGTGCTAAAAGTTGCAGTGTATGTTCAAAGTTGTGGTTTCCACAACAAAATCTCAACCTGTGGTTTTCTTACAGTCTTACACACAGCTCGGATCTCAGCCATTACCATAATTTTAACCGAGTTCTTTGGGATAGGAGCCATCTTTTTAGTCTGCATTTGTACCGCACTTAACACAATGGAGTCCCACTCATGATTGTGGCCCCTAAGTGCTAAAACCAAACAATTAAGGCCATTTTTTGCTAAGTGTCCTCTGCTTCTGCTACAGTACAAAGAAACTTAAGGCTCAACAAAAATAACTGAGCTTGCCAAGTCAAATATTTTAGGCAGCCTATTTTCTAAAATTTTAGACTTCTAATAATGTAGGAGTCTGTCATGCCATTAAAGCACACCCTGCCTCAGGTGTGAGTGCCAGAATTTGCCTCAGGAGAATTCCTTAGAACTCCCTGGCACATAAATCACTGCTACCCTGCTTCAGGAGTTGAGGCACACTCCCCCTCATATGTTAGGCCCACTCCACTGGCCGTTGCACAATAAGTGAGGTCATGGCCCCTCCTCAGGGGTGAAAGTAACTTAAAGAACTTACTGGTACGCCAAAGTCCTGAGCGGGGACATAGCCTCAACTGGAAGAGGCAGGGCCTTTAAATCACCCCGGAGGTACCAGCTGCAAAGGTGGCTGGGAGCTCCGGGGCTCGGGAGATCCGGGCCCTTTAAATCCCTGCATGAGCCCTGGCTGCCAGAGCTCCAGTGGTGCTTTAAAGGGCTGGAGCCCTGGGCCCTTTAAATCACCACTGTGGAAGCCAGTCCAGTACGGCATGGCGTACTGGCTCTTGCCGGTACGCTGTACCGGACCATACCAGTTTACTTTCACCTCTGCCCCTCCTTCTCCCCATCTGTCAGTGCACCGCCAGAGGCACCTGGAGAACAGTCCTTAGGGTCCCCTGCATATACTGACCGTGACACGCCTTTGCACAGAGCAAGCAAGCAAGCAGAGGGGGAGATCTATTCTAGTCTATATACTTTTTTATAGTATGGTGATGAAGGCAATATTTGAGCATTGTCCAATAGTGCATTAAGCATACTCACTACATATGTCACATTTGTTCTCTCATCCTCTTCCCAAAGGGAGAAGTATACACAATCAAGTGTCTTGTTTTGGTAGAGGTTTGTTGACTGTTTTGGTTTTTTTAGTTTGTTAAATAAATATACTTATTGCTATGCGTTTAAATTAGGGAATGCAAAGTCAAAGAAACGTGCCCAGCATTTGGAGCAAGAAATGGCGAGTTTGTGGCAGAATCCATTGCATTGTCTTGGACCACTCCCAGAGAAGGTTCTGTTTCCCCGCACAGATGAGCTTTACTCTTATTGTTGAGAGTTCCCTCCCATACTACTCATCCTATAAGGCCAGCCAGCCATCTTTGATATGTTCTTAATGGTGATGAAATTTTAGTGAAGACATTTAAGGAATTAGTTGACTCATCTGATATGGGGCTTTTTCAAAACACTAGGCACCTAAATACCTTTGAAAATCAGTTAAACATCTATAGTATTCAAAGAATCAAGTCCTAAGGAAATACAACTATGATTAATCAGTCATCTGGAAGCAACCACAATAAAGTGCAGTTTTATTCTGAAAAGAGACGCTCTAAAAATGGTATCATGGAATGTTTAATTGTATCTCAGTTGTTTCCAGATCAAATTTGGTCAGTTTACAAGAACATACAGTAGGCCAAGTATATATTTTTTTTTAAACTTGGCTGCCTACATTTAGATGTCTCAATCTGGACATCTAAATACACTTCCCTATTTTCAGAGCAACTGCATCTTTCATGGAAGTCAATGGGGATGCACAAGTTTAGTGCATGTGATAGTCACTTCACTTGTTAGATGCCTAAATGAGGATTTGGGTTGCTAACTTTACACATCCAAATTTTAAAATTTTGACCACAGTTTTTCAAATCCCTCCATATTTGAAAATCAGCCTGTGTTTTTCTATTCTCATGAATTAACATCAATAAAAGAGAGTGAGAGTCCAAATCATGTCCCCCGTTATGTGTCCATTGTGATTGCATAGGTAAATCCAGTTTCCCCTGACATGGCATTGCAGAGCCACAGTAGATAGTAAAAGTAAGACAACCTCCCCCCGCCAAAAAAAATCACACTACACACGAACACCTCGCAGGCCTTATTTATTTAACAGGAAAGGAGAAGAAAAAAAAAAAAAAGTCCATTCCTCATGTTCTTTTGAAAAATGAACAACAACAACCAGGAGTCCGGTGGCACCTTAAAGACTAACAGATTTATTTGGGCATAAGCTTTCGTGGGTGAAAAACCTCACTTCTTCAGATGCATGGAGTGAAAGTTACAGATGCAGGTTTTTCACCCACGAAAGCTTATGCCCAAATGAATCTGTTAGTCTTTAAGGTGCCACCGGACTCCTAATCTGTATCGACAAAAACACTGCTACCCCCTGATACTTGACTTCATTTTTCAGGTCATCTTCAACACACAATACAGCATGAGACATGTAGCCTCCTTGTTTAACAACTGGTAGGTAGCAAAGCCTGTACTATAACAAAAAAATGGTTGCTTACCCCTGAGTTTTCTGGTCCCAATCAGAATCAATAAGATTGGATGTGTGTATCACAACTCGAAGACCTTCTTCGTATAACAACAACATCATTTTCCTTAGAAATAAGTGCACAAAATTCATGAAGTATTGTAGTAAGAAAATACAAAGCACAATAAAAATTCAAAAGATTGCTCTATTAAACCCCATTCCTCCCAAATCATTTGGATAATTAACTGCACTATGAAGGACTGGAGCCTTTGTAAGGTCTAGGCAGCCTGACTCCTGAGTCTGTCATATAACTGACCTGGAAAATATATAAAAAAAGAGAGAGACCAGGATCCTGCAATATTATTTTAGAGAGAGAGAGAGAACACAAACACACACGTATATACATACGCATGCACACACACCCCTGCAGAGAAAACAGAGGTTTACAAGGGACCTCCATCTCTTCCTTAGCATAGTATCATGCAGTCTCTTAACTATTACAGAATATAACTCTAAACTCATGTGGCTGATACTACCTTCAGAAATTTTGCTTTAATCTTTGAACATTAGTGTTCAGCAAACTCAGATTAAAACACCCATTACTGAAAATCGATATTGTAGTTTCACTTGTGCTCATGACATAGTTAAGGCAATGTAGTTAGGGATCTCAACATAATGTAATTTCGGGAAACTCATACATCAAATTCTTTACCCAGTGTGGCTGGACTATGAAATAAGCATTTTTACATTACAGTTTGTGTCAAAGTCAGCCTAACTTCTGTACCCAAAAAGATAATGGAGCAAATAATTAAGCATTCAATTTGCAAACACCTAAAAGATAATAAGGTAATAAGTAACAGTCAGCATGCATTTGTCAAGAACGAATTGTGCCAAACCAAACCAACCTAATAGCTTTCTTTGACAGGGTAACAAGCCTCGTGGATAGGGGGAAGCGGTAGATGTGGTATATCTTGACTTTAGTATAGCTTTTGATACTATCTTGCATGACCTCTCATAAACAAACTAAGGAAATACAAGCTAGATAGAGCTACACTTACAAAGTTTGCGGACGATACCAAGTTGGGAGGGTTGCAAGTGCTATGGAGACCAGGATTAAAATTCAAAATGATCTGGACAAACTGGAGAAATGGTCTGAAGGACACATGCAAAGTACTCCACTTAGGAAGGAACAATCAGTTGCACACATCCAAAAGGGGAAATGACTGCCTAGGGAAAAGCACTGCAGAAAGGGATCTGGGGGGGGGGGGGTCCACAGTGGATCACAAGCTACATAAAAGTCCACAGTGTAACACTGTTGCAACAAAAGCAAACATCATTCTGGGATGTATTAGCAAGAGTGTTGTAAGCAAGACATGAAAAGTAATTCTTCCGCTCTACTCGGCACTGATTAGACCTCAACTGAAGTTTTGTGTCCTGTTCTGGACACCACATTTCAGGAAAGATGTGGACAAATTGGAGAAAGTCCATAGAAAAGCAACAAAAATGATTAAAGGTCTAGAAAACATGACCTATGAGGGAAGATTGAAAAAAAAATTTGTTTGTTTAGTCTGGAGAGAAGACTGGGAGGGGACATGATAACAGTTTTCAAGTACATAAAAGGTTGTTACAAAGAGGAGAGAGAAAAATTGTTCTCCTTAACCTCTGAGGGTAGGACAAAAAGCAATGGGCTTACATTGCAGCAGGGGCAGTTTAGGTTGGACATTAGGAAAAACTTCCTATCAGAGTGGTTAAGCTCTGACAAATTGCCCAGGGAGGTTGTGGAATCTCCATCACTGGAGATTTTTAAGAGCAGGTTAGACAAACACCTGTCAGGGATGGTCTAGATAATAATCATGCCATGAGTGCAGGGGACTGGACTAGATGACCTCTCAAGATCCCTTCCAGTCCTACACTTCTATGAAAAAGTCTAATCTTTATAAGAATGATCAACTTAAAGTTAATGGCAGCTGTCAAAAATATTCTTTCAGCAACCTCTAAAACACAGTGGTTGAAGCCTGAATCCACAAAAGCAAACCAACAGAAACATACAAAGAAAAGATACACCCCCATGTTACAGTCTTCTCCATTTGTGTTGGAATGAGAAGGGATTTGTTATGTTCCAAGGTCTGCGATTAAAATATTTTCAGTTGCTGGGCCCACAGGAGACCGCAAAGCTTCATCTGCAATGGACCAGGTCTTTTGGGTAATGCACTTTTGAAAGGCAGTCAGAGGATGCACCTTTTAAAAACATTAGGGTCGAATAGAACTATAACATTTAATATGATCATTTAAAACAACTCAAAATATATTGGGGGGAACAAAATAAAATGCCGCAGACAGAGAATACTTTAATGAAGATGGGATGTTCATGCTATGCTACACAATGTTATTCATACCATTTAACTAATTATAGACAAAAACATCTGAAGGCTTTTTTTAAAAGGATGATAGTGGAGTGCCAGCTGTGCTATTGTTAAGGTTAAGAACTGCTTTCTGTTTAAATAAATAACGTAATTTTAAGAATAACCACTCATTCCTGCAGCCTAACTTCTTTGACTCAGAAACAGACAACAGCCTGTCTCATCCAAAAAGAGAAACTGACTGGAACAGTATGACTCTTTTGTTTGTTACAAGTACTGATTTCTTTCCCCCTCTCTTGCTTTCCCCTCTCTGCATAAACAAGAGGAAGGTCAGCTGCAGGGAAATTCATGAGGAAGTTCATTTAAGACATTCATCCTTTCAAACCCACTTTTTAGCTTTTTTTTTTCACCTTTTTATAAGTTTCCATGGAAATTTGTAACCAGTTTCAACAGAGCTAGGTGTTGGAATGTCTAAAGTCCAAGAAGTACCTTTTTCTATCTCAAACCCAGAAAGTATCCAGTGACTAAGGAAGTTTTCTACTTTTGGCTTGCAGGTTGCAAACTCAATACTCTGCTACACCAAGTTGTAAAGAGTCCATTTGTGACACAGTTTTCCCATTTTCCGAAACTCCTATTTGAAGCAGTTACTTAAAAATCTAACCCTTTTGGTCCCAGTTTTGTTTTCTTTTTCTGAAGCAAACCTGTTTGATTCTCCTAGAATTTTTTTCTAAACCAAAGAATAGATAGAAGAAAAGACATGTCAGAGATGTCTCGAAATTTCACTCTGCAAGAGCCTTTTCTGACATGTCTAAAACCTAAGTTGTACAGGAATAAAACATGCCACTGGAAAACAGCAATGATATCAATATGGGGGGAAAGGAGAGGTCCCAACCATATAGAAGTGGCCTTTCTCCTCTGTTAAACTATATGTGATCATGGGACGATGTGTACTGACATAGCATCAAGGATTAAATTCATTCCAGTTCAGATAACCTGTAAACCAGCATAGGCACCATTAAACACCAAGTTATTATTGCTTAAGTAGTGCTTAGGGTATTATGGGTACCATCTGCATTCAGATGAATTGCACCATAACTGTTTTGTTTCACTAACAGACAGAAAAGTTCTTAGCTTGTTTTATCAGTAACAATGCAGACAATGTTCAGGTTCCAATCTTGACAGTGTCACAAGTGTCATTTTTCAGCAATAAATCCTGTCAACCACAAGCATACTATAAAATGCAAGTTTCATCTTAAATATATATATACATACACATCATTTAAAACTTGCCAAAGAGACATCAGCTTCCTTTTAAACTTGCTTTTGTAGTGAATGGCCATTAGTCCGGATTTGTAAATATTTTTAAAGATACATGTTTGTATCGCACTGTAAGAAAGAACTGTAACTGCAAAAGTGAGTGCAGCATATTTGAGTGGCCTGGTCTACCGAAATCTGTCCAAGATTGCTTACAGAACAGCAGCCTTAATTCCTGGACTATGTGCAAATTTGATTATTTACTGCTACCTTCAGTTTGCTGACTAAAAAATTATCCTTGTAACTTGCAAGTCACCCTCTCGCCCACTTACATTTTTTTTTTAAAATAGACAGCGTGTTTTAATCTCCTAGAATAATTTTTTAAATCAAAGACTAGAAATCCATGACTTATTAAATGAGAAAAAGAATTACAGGCTAAAAACATTAAGTCTCCTTCATAAAGCTAGCTATGGCTGAGAAATGAAACAAAGCACTGTGATCTTTATAAATAGGGCCCAACCAAATTCATGGCTGTGAAAAACACATCGCGGACTGTGAAATCTGATCTCCCCCATGATATCTGGCTATTGTAGGAAAGGGGCAGGGCTGGTGGCACCCCAGCTGGGAGTGCCTACCATGTGCCAGGATCCAAGGGACCACCCCCACATATCCTGTGACCCTCACTTTTGCGCTGCTGCTGGCAGTAACGCTGGCTTTAGAGCTGGGCGCTGCCCAGCTCAGAAGGCAGTGCTGCCACCAGCAGCAGAGCAGAAGAAGAGTGGCAATCACACAACCCCCCCACAACCTCCTTTTGGGTCAGGACCCCCATGGTTACAACACCACAACACTGTGAAATTTCAGCTGTAAACATTTGAAACTGACTATTTTTAAAATCCAATGACCATGAAATTGACCAAAATGGACTGTGAATTTGGTAGGGCCCCACTTATAAACATTTGTAAATACCATAGGGAACACTACATAGTTCTTTGAAACCTTAGTCTCCACCAACGTACAGACTAGCCTTTAAATTCAAAAGCATATCTTTATAACCCAGCTTTCCCACCCTATGAATTGTTCTTTAAAGCATTAGAGATAATGCATACATTTTATACAGCAGCCCCAGCATTTTCTATTATCTTTAAAACTGGACTTTCATGCTTCACAGCAATTACTTACGTATGGTGAGTTCCAAAGGCAATATCCAGCTTAGCCTAGAACAACAATGAATATTAGGTAATTATTTCATTAAAAAAACCAACATCCTGCTACAATTAAAACGAGAAAAGGTTGCAGCTTGCATTTTGCTTCAGTTTACTGCTCTCTAGTGGAGAAATCACAAAATTACAAGACAGCCACTTTTACCCCAAGCACCTGTAGATGCAATCTCCAATTGCTAAAAGTGAATAATCTTTACATATTACACCATTCTTGTGACTGAGACATTAGGCCCATGCTCTTTTTGTATCATAAGAGAGGTGTTTCCAAAGACACTCGAAGTCTTCTGGGGTGTAACAGTTCTGTTGCAGGCAGCTAAAAATAAGGTGTATTTCATGGGGAGAGAGAAGTAAGCCATACAGGAAACTACAGATGAAAGGTAATTCTAGATTTCTACACTGTTTATTTACACTGTCCAGGGAGAGGAGGGGCAACACCCTCAGACCACTCCAGACCACTACTTGGGGAATACAATATTTTAATTTGTTAATCACTGGCATCTAGTAGTTGCAATACCATAGGCCACACCTAATTTACATATTCAAATACCTAACCATGTCTTTAGGAGGTTTTTTTTTTTGTTTGTTTTTTTAAAGAAATGGCTTCCTTTTATTTCAGTAATAGGTTGAATACAATGAACGTTTATTGTGGAGGAGCCCACCGAAGTTGTAGGATTTATGATCAGGTACTGAATGACATTATATACAAACAAATCCTCTACTATATAACACCACACTACTAGGAAAATATAGTCGGTGGAGAGCAGTGGTTCCCAAACTTTAACAGCCTGTGAACCCCTTTCACTAGCATGTCAAGTCTCGCAAACCCCCTCTTAAAAATGAATATTTCCAGTGATTTTCTCCTTTACCTGAGTATAAATTATAAAAGCAATGATCTTGTAAATAGAATTTTTATGACATGCTTATTACACACTATTATTATTAATCATTACAGTATTTTATTACATTATGAAAACAGCAACACTCTTCCAAGATCTCACTTTCGTAGCTTGTATCACTTTGAATAAGTCTACTATAAGACAAGGCTCCTACGTTTCATCAAGAAGTATCAGATGTGAAACAGCATGAAGGTATTTAAGAAGCCAACACAAAAAAAAGAGTTCCTCCTACACAAGCATTCAGTCTTTAGCAGTCCAGGAAAACAGCGCACGTTACAACAAAGCTTAAACTTGTTCTTCATAATAATTTTAAAAAACAATACTAGCTGCCTATTTAATTTTAAAAACAGCAAAAAATATCCACCTCCTTTTCCAGGGGCTCTGGGCTGCTGGCTCCATGCTGCCCAGGGTCCCTAGGCACAGCTCTGTCTGCCATTAGGGGATTTTTCCCCCGAGAACCCCCTGTAAAATTTCACGAACCTCCAGGGGTTCATGAACCCCAGTTTGGGAACCACTGGTGTGGAGACAAATGGAACTCATAAAATACCATTTGCCCTACAATATTATGATCTATGCTAGCATAGTCCTTTGTATTACAGTATCCCAGCAGAGGTTACAATATTCTCTTGTCAGAAGAAGGATGAGTTAAGAGTGAATTACCTGGCAAAGGCGAACATTTTCATATGGGTGTGCCTGTGCATGCAGCTCAGCCTTGGATTCTCGCTTTTCACCATGTACTATTAATAATGGTTTTTTCCTTAAAACAAAATTAAAATGTGATGATTTTAATAAAAATGTTATCAGGTCAGTTAGCAGGTTACCCAGAGGCAGCAATCTACCGTAGCTACTCTTTCATATAGCTACGATTTCTGGTTCCTGTCTCACACACTCTAGCAAAGAAAGGGAGCTATAATTTGCACTGCCTCAATAACACCAAGAAATTAGTTTAAAGAAGTGATTAGGATATAAGCTTATGAGAAAGAGGTGCTAGAAACTCAGCTGGAAGAGAAGTGGGAGTGATTTAGAGACCATAAAGGAAACTGTCTCAGAAGGAAGGCTTCCAGCATTGTTGTAGCAGTGCTGGTCCCAGGATCTGAGAGAGACAAGGTGGGTGAAGTAATATCTTCCACTGGACCAACAACAGTTGGTGAAAGTGACAAGCTTTCGAGCTACACAGAGCTCTGGGTGACCTGAAGAGGCACTCGATGAAAGAGACAAGTTACATGGACTTCTTCTTTAGGTCACCCAGAACTCTCTATTGCTCAAAAGCTTGTCTCATTCACCAACAGAACTTGGTCCAAACATATTGCCCACTTTGTCTCTCTAAAAAGGAAGCAGAAGATGAAATCCTCTGGGAAGATCTTAGATTCAGAAGTATTGAGAAAGGCTCCCTTAGGCAGTGATCTGCATAGCACTCCTGCTCAAAGTTCACCACAGCATTTTGACAGTCCTATTCACTCCCTGATGCTCCACTCCATTGCATTTCTAGTGTGATGGAAACAGCAAAGTGACATTTAGGAGAATGATGAACACATTTTATTTAGAAGCCTACAGCACACAAAGATGAGGATGGAGTGGAGTGACAGGGAGATATTAACAATAATTGGTATTGTGATAGCACCCAGAGGTCTATCATTCTCGCTGTCCCCAAATGATGACCAGTCTGAAAAGACAAGAAACAAAGGAGGGGGGAGTGAAAAAACAACATAGAAACAAAAAAGTCCGTAGGGCAACTGGCACATTTTTTGTTAATTCCTCCCTTTAACTAACAAACTCATTAACTCTCACACACACACACACACACACTTTAAGAAGGAGGAAAACAACAAGCCTGGTTCAAGACCCCCTTCTGCCTAAGGATCAGCTACTTCTCAGGTGAGTGCTCTAACCATTGGACTGTGATATATTCTGATACTGGGCTCCCTCAATCTTTCCTGCTGAAGCTTCATTATTAAAGAGTCATTGGAACAGGGGGACTAGCTCCTGGGTCTCCTACATCCTGGATGAGTGCTCTAACCATGAGGCTAGAGAGTCACTCCTGTTTGCTTGCTTGCTCTCTCTCATTCTCTGGTCCAAATGACTAATTATTTATCCAAAGTGGAACAGCTTCAAACAGGAGAGAGTGAGGGAGCCCCACATCAGAATAATCCAGCAGTTAGAGCATTCACCTGACAGGTGGCAGATTCCTGTTCAAATCCCTTCCCCCCCTCAGGCCAAGGGAAAACTTGTCTCCCACAGCCCAGATGCGTACCCTCACCACTGGTCTAAAAGTTACAAGGGAAGGAGTGAGTTTCTCCCCCTCCCGGATTCTTCCAAAAACAGCACAGTAACCCAACTCCAGGAAAGAGAGAGTCTGAGTTGAGAATGGCAGAGATACATGCCTCCCTGCAGCCTGGACTTAGGTGCCTATATCTCCATGAGATAGGTGGGGCTTAGCACACACCCTCTTGTTGGTATCTGCCATTGGCTAGCTTAGCAGCTCCTTTTCTAGCATATGCTGGGTTTTGTCAATTGCAGTCTAAGATGCCTCTCTCCACATTTATTCTATAGAGAGCCCAGATGCCAAACTCAGGATTTGTGAATCAGTGATTTTATAGGTGCCCAAAAGTTAGGTGCTAAGACACTCAGCATCACAACATTTAACTCCTTTTGTACAACCAGGCCATCCAGTTTTAGGGCTGAATGCTATTCATTTATTTGAGCCTGCCTGTTAGTACGTTTCTCCCTGTTAGTTTGTATTTTTTAATCTTTTTACCAGCCACAGGAGTATCTTGTTGTGCAGCGCACAGTCAACTTTTGGAACTCCTTGCCTGAGAAGGTTGTGAAGGCTAGGACTATAACACCGTTTAAAAGAGAACTGGATAAATTCATGGTGGTTAAGTCCATTAATGGCTATTAGCCAGGATGGGTAAGGATGGTGTCCCTAGCCTCTGTTTGTCAGAGGATGGAGATGGATGGCAGGAGAGAGATCACTTGATCATTGCCTGTTAGGTTCACTCCCTCTGGGACACCTGGCATTGGCCACTGTCGGTAGACAGGATACTGGGCTAGATGGACCTTTGGTCTGACCCGGTACGGCCGTTCTTATGTTCCTGCTTAGACCCTTTGTGTGTGTGTTAGTTAAGGGGAGGAATTAACAAAAAATGTGCCTGTTGCCACATGGACTATTTTGCTTGTATGTTGTTTTTCACTCCCCCTTCGTTTCTGGTCTTTTCAGACTGCTCATCATTTGGGGCAGCAACTATGCTTGCACAGCACCCACAGAATGACTGGACTCTGACCCCCGGGGTACTATCACAATCCCAAATATTGTTACTATCTCCCTGCCACTCCACTCCATCCACAACTGTGTGTGCTGTAAGCGTGACCAGAGTCCTCCTACCAGATCAGGCCCTGCATGTGACTTTGGCATTCGAATGCCTATCTTACCCTGGTTTGTGAATTGTTGTAGGGCTTACGACACAGTATGGAATATGAGTGACCATTTATAACATTATTGATACCAATATTATAAAATTGCAATGAATCGTATATAATATTTGTCATGTAAGGTATCAGTAGAAAAGATAGGATTTGCCAAGTATGATAATCTTGTTCATACGTTTGTATCATCTTTCTATTGTGTGTTATCAATGTGTGATATATCTGTATCTCAAAGCTATGCTGTTTTTCTGGGTCACATCCCCAGACAGCTTGGCATCAGCCCATCTAGCCAATTCCATGACCCATGAAGTAAAATCAGCTATACAATTAACCCATTAAGAGAAGACAGGGGCTTCACTTATGAGTCAGCAGGATATGTAGAGACATGCGGATGACCAGGGGACTCCCACGTGCTGTAAATTTGTGTTTGGGACAAAGAAAGTACAAGCCACATGGTAAAAGATATAAAAAGGAAGTTGCATCTTCTCCATTTTGTCTTCAATCCTGCTTCTTACCTCTGCAATTTCTCTACAAACTGAAGCACTGAACAAAGAAAAGGACTGACAGACCCATCCAAGCTTCGCATGTGTTCCAGAGGGACTCTACAAGCCAGAAAAACTCACGAATGCTGCTAAGAACCTGATATACGGACTCTGAAGTCTTATGTATGTATCTGATCACTTTGACCATTTAACAACTCTCTTCTTGTTCTTTTATAATAAATTTTTCATTTTAGATACTAAAGGATTGGCTGGCAATGTGGTATTTTGGGTAAGATCCAAACGAATATTGATCTGGTAATGTGACTGGCCCTTTGGGGATCAGAAGAACATTTTGTATAGTGAGCAGAGTTTTTAAATAACTTCTCACTTTACTGGACCTATGTGCTGACTGGGAGCCAGAGAACTGGAATAAAGAGGGCTGTGTGACTTCTTTTTTTCAGATTCTTGATAACCAGCTTGGGAGATCAGGAGCACAGTTTGTGACTGGTTGGTAAGTCTAACTTCAGTGTTAACCTTCAGTTTTTTTTGCAGCCTGCCCTGACCTTGGCATTTTTAGTGTGGGCTAACCTAGGCACCAGGGGTCAGAGGACTTAGGCAGAAGATAGGCTCCCAGGCACCTAGAGTGAGGCAGCAATGTGCGTGCTCAGAGACAGAAACACAGGCACCTAGAAAACTTTTACAGCAAAAACCGAGGTGCCACATGAGTTCAGCAGGAGTTTTGTGCACTGCAGTGAAGTTGAAACTGAGACTTAAGCACCTAAAACAGGGACCTAGCCACCTAACTCTTTTTGTGCATCCAGGCACAAGTAATTTTCATATACAAAAAACATTACTATTTTAAAATCATATTAATAAAACATCCTTAAAAAGTCATACCTGAATTCCTGTGGATACTGTCTTATGAGCCATTCCACATCTATACAATAGTTAAACTTACAATGGAGAGAAAAGGAAAGGCCAGTTAAAAAAAAAAGGGGGGCGGAGGGGGAGAGACTTCACCAAAGCAGCAACTACAGGGAGAAATATTTTGCACTCAAAATTACAGATGCGTACAGCAGTACTTATTATATTTTAGAGTACATTTCAAGTAGGGCTGGCAAACTATTAAAAAAGAGCAATTAATCACGAGATTTAAAAAAAAATGATGAATCACAGTATTAATCACACTTAATAATAGAATACCAATTTAAAATTATAAATATTTTGGAGTTTTTTCTACATTTTCAAATATATTGATTTCAGTTACAACACAGAATACATGTACAGTGCTCACTTTATATTATTGTTTATTACAAATATTTGCACTGTAAAAAAGAAAAACAAAAGAAATAGCATTTTTCAATTCACCTGTCCACTCAGTCCTATTTCTTGTTCAGCCAATCACTAAGACAAACAAGTTTGTTTACATTTATGGGAGATAATGCTGCTTGCTTCTTATTTACAATGTCACCTGAAAATGAGAACAGGTGTTTGCATGACACTGTGGTAGCCAGCGTTGCAAGGTATTTACGTGCCAGATATGCTAATCATACATATGCCCCTTCATGCTTCGACTTGTACATTTTTTACACACAACTGCACTCAAAAACAAAACAAATAAATTCTACATTCTACAGTACTTGTATAAGGTGAATTGAAAAAATACTATTTCTTTTGTTTCTCCTTTTTACAGTGCAATATTTGTAATAAAAATATAAAGTGAGCACTGTGTTCTGTGTTGTAACTGAAATCAATATATTTGAAAACGTAGAAAAATCCAAATATAACAAACCATAATAGAATGCTAATTTAAATTTAACAGTGCAATTAATCGAGACTTTTTTAAAATAGTTAATTTGTTTTGTGTTAATTGCATGCATTAACTGCGATTGACAGCCCTAATTTCAAGTAATACACAATTTTTTTAAGTTTTCATTTTCATACATGTTTTCTTAAAATGTACTACTTATAACAGAGTATGGAATAAGTAACATTTATACAATGTAACAAGCAAAATACAATGACTTTGGGAACAATGCAAATATAAGATCTCTGTGGCAGGGCTTATCTTTTTCATCTGTGTTTGTACAGTTCCTAGCACAATGGGATCCTGTTCATGACTGGGGCTCCTAAATATTGCTACATCAAACAAAAACAAACAAACCAATGTAACTCCTACAACATCTTGCTCTACAGATTTGCGAACAGTTTATCCTCACACACAGAAAAGCAGATATAACACTATCCACTTTTCAATGCCTGTCCATTCCCAAAAGATACAGGCAGTTAAGGCCTTGTCTATCCTCGTGGTGGCATATAAGGTATGGGTAACTACACACCACAGTGAAAAGCAGGTTGCATCTCTACAGCAGCGTGTAGTTACACACGGCAGTGAAAGGCTCTGGCAGTGGGGAGGCAGCAGGGAAAGGCTCTGCTGGCAGGCAACTATCGGAGCCCTTCCCTGTGGTGGGCAACTATTGGAGCCCTTCCCCACTGTAAGAGTCTTTCACTGGGGGAAAGACTCCAGCAGCAGGTAGACAGCTGGATACTATACTGCTAAAAACAGGCTCATGGGAGGCACTGCTTGGGAGTGTAGAGAGCAGCATAGGGTACATACACAAGAGATCTGGCGTGTCTGTAACTCTATTCACCAAGGCAGTACTTCCCCATCTACACTGCTATTGGTATCCATGCTTGCTGGGCATGCAGTGTCTGTACTCTAAACGCCACTGAAAGTGAAGACATAGCCTAAGAGGAAGTTTCTTAGAATTAGCCTGAATTTTGAACGAACATTTCACTCAAACATAAATGTCTCCTTCAGAAAGCATGTGGCTTTTTAAGTATTTTCCCATTTAGATATAACTGGTACAGTGGGAAGGGCCAGATTCTGATATTAGTTACACTGGACGAGTCCGGAGTAGCAGCCTTGAGGTTAATGGAATTATAGCAGCATAAACCACTGAAAGTGAGTTCAACATTTGGAAGGGAAAAAAACAAAACAGCAAGACCTAAAACTCACCTGAGCAGAAGATACAAGAGTCCCAAAGAGAGGAGACAAAATATCTATTTAAAAAAAAACAACACACTATTAACCACATCTTTATAAGTAAAATACTCATATACACTTTAGATCTTGTAACAATTTGTTAATTACTATTGCACATGGACCTGGTAAAATGATAGGGAGACTCTCTCATCTAGATTGCTGGCTTAAATGCAGTCCAGACAAGCAGCATCAGCAACTGTTTGTGAAATAATTTGGGGGTGACAATTCAGTTCTCATTGATTGTCTGTCTACAAAAAAAAAATAGCAAACTTGTTGGCAGAGAGCAATGGAGAATGAGCTACCCTGTCACCTCTGAAGGTGGGCCCTTCAGAACAGGTTTGAAGAACATCAGCAAGGTAACAAAGACATTTGTACTGATATTGTCCATACTATGCTTGTGCTGGACCTGAAGGACTTGAGTCTCCTGACAACAATTCAGCATTTTCCACTTCCTTCATTTTAGGGTGAGAGTGGGGAGAAGCAAATGCAGCTAGAGCACAGAGACATCCTCTGATGCTGCAACTGGATTCTTATAGGTCAACTCCTACTGAAGTCAATGAGGCCACACAAGAGTCTTATTGAAGGATTAAGGCCCAAGACAGAAGCTTCAGATTCTTGTGTATTAGAATTTATAATAGATTGCCCACTGATAATGCATTAACAAAATCTGAATGTTTAAAGCACTAAAAGATTTACTTCAAAATATAATCACATACATGTTTTCCCAAAATATTATCAGATGAAATATTTTAAACCTGGTTTTGCAAATTAAATACACAAAAACTATCCCCTAGTTCAGGGCTCAAGCAAGCAAGATGCAGAACACTTCTGAGAAAGGATGAAAGCCCTCAAGTCCCACTGAACTCAGAGAGATGTGAGAATCCTCAGCAACTTGATTTACTCCTGTAAAATCTTGCAGTATGGATCCCTCAGACAACACATCAGCACTTTGGGCATACAACACTGGTGAGAATATTGGCTAAAGAATCAACCACACCCTGAGGCATGACTCTCTTCACTTAATTTCATTGTACACAAGCACAGGGCTACAAATATGTACACTCATATTGGTACAAGCACTTCCATGCTGCTAAAGGTCAGCCCACAAATCTCATACAGAAATAAATGCACACTGTGTGACTATTTTAATTTGTAATTCATCAGATTTCTATTTAATTAAATACACACAGATTGTTAGTGTAACAGCTGAAGTTCAAGATGTACTACATATGTATTAAGAAATATGAAGTTATTTTTTGCACATCAGCTGTAACTGGCCTATTTATCTGGTATGGCATCTCTGAAGTGACAATACTCCTCACAGAAGGAGTTATTCAACCTTGGGTTGAACCCAGATTTCCAGTAATTTCTAGGACTGCTGATCCGAATGCTTTAAAAATTCAGCAATAATCGCAAATTTGGAGGGGTGTGTAATTCAGCCCCTAGGAAATGCACTTTATTCCTGGGAGCCTCCAATGGTGGGAGCTCCTATAGGACCCTAATAATGAATTAAAATCCTTCTCCCTCAGCAGAACCCCAAAAGGCAGCAACGCAAGCACCATGCAACCTCTCTCAGGTAGATGCTTCCAGTGACACACAAGGGTGTATTGTGTATTCCTTGCATTGGGAACTGGTACCAAAGGGTTATGGCCATGAAACACTGTTTCTGTAGGAATTAAACATTTACCTTTTATGTGAAGTGCTCCAGAGTTGTACTTAGACTTAATACCTTTGACTTTAGTGACAAAGAATCTGAAAGGGTTCCCTCCATTCAACAAATCCCAAGTGTCCTGGCCTTCACTTGCTACCTTATAATGTTTTTCTGGCTTTTGGCTCACTGGGAGCTCATCATCTTCAAATCTACGTGAAGGCTGCTTTTTAGGTGCACTATATTTCTCCTCTTTGACTGCTTCCTTTTGTGCATGTTGTGGCTGACCTTCAGATTCAGGCTCCTCCTCACTACTTGAAAGGCACCAACCTAAACCTTCTTGGGAAGTTCTCTGGATTTTTGCTGGTGAAATTTCTGTAGAAAAACTTGTATCATTAAATTTCACAGGGGAGGCTTTTCTCTTGTGACCAACTTTTCTGGCCTCTGAACATGGGTACTGTGATCCACTAGTTTTGCCATGTCCACTGTGAGACAATGAAGATGTAGATGGCTTTTCAGCATCATTATTTTCTTCTGTACTTTCATCACTGCTAGATACCGTCCATTTCCCATGCTCACTTTCTTGAGACATGTTTCTGCAAAAAAATAAACAAATAAACAAACACCACACAAACTGTGCTTTATGCCTACTGTACTTCTCACACGGGCGTTTTCCTTGTCAGAGCTTATTTACTCTTCACCATCCTGAACTTTCACCCTGACTTTGAGATTTTCTTATTTAAGGGGTCATCCAGAGAGCTTCTCACTTAGAAACCCTCCAAAAGTATGCAAGACTTAGGTTACGTCTACATATAAACTGCTACAGTGGAGTCACTCACTACAGCGACAGGAGGAATTCTCCAATCACTGTAGTTAATCCACCTCCCCAAGAGGCAATAGGTCTACAGAAGACAGAATATTCAGAATTCTTCAGTTGACCTAGTGCTGTCTGCGCTGGAGATTAGGTTGGTTTAACTACATAGCTCAGGGGTATGGATTTTTCACACCCCTGAACAATGTAATGTAGCTGGTTTGACCTAACTTTTTAGGATAGCTCTGGCCTTAAATCAAGAATTTATTTTAAGCCTGGGAGACAGACTGCAACACCTACTGACTTTTGCAATGGGACGGCTCATCAAAACGATAGGCTACTAACCAATGGGGAAACCACAACTAAAAAAACAAGCTTGGGAAAAGAAAACTTTACTAAAAAGGCTGAAGTAGGAAAAGAGACTGAGGTTCAGATTAGTTAGTTTCATAACCAGTTCAGCTACTATCCTTAGTATACTGCACATCTAACAGCAGCCAGCAGGAAGTGAAAGGCAACTAGTTTATTAATCCAGGAGTCAAATAGACAAATGAAAGACCTGCATCAAAAGACAAACTGCAAGGCCAATAGCCCCTAATCTAGAGCCATGATGCCTATAGGAAATCAGCCAGTAACTAATAGCTGGATTGAGATAGCTGACACTTATTTGTAAAGAGAAAAAAAGGTACAGTACATATAAATTGTATCTATTAGACTGTATCCCTCTTATATGTCACTTTCTGAATTGGCTCTCATTTTGCAAAGACTTGTACACATATTTAACTCGGCGGAGCTATTTGTATGTAAAGTTAAGCATGTATATGCGTTAGGGTTTTAGGGTTTGTCTACACATGGAATTATTCCAGAACAACATTCTGTGTGGACACATTTATTCTGAAATAAGAACGCCTTGCTTCTGTTTAGTGTAATTCACTTTGAAAATCTCATGTGTGTATATATATATATATATGGTGTCCTTCCAGACCAGCTCCATGTAACACCTATTATGCTCTAAAGTCAAATCTGACTTTAACCCAATTAGCTGTCACGCACAGACAAACAAACCCTTAGACTGAAAGCGCTCCGGGGGGAGAATCCTGCCTTTGTCCAGCTCCCAGCTCAACACGGCCCTGGTCCCGCGGGGAGCTACAGCCAACCCACTCGGGACGAGACCCCCCAGGCCCAGCCCGACACAGGGAGCCCGCAGGACCATCCACCGCAGAGAGGCTCAGTCCCATGCCCCCCACCCGCCTTCGCACGCCGCGGCCCAGCGCTCCCGGCACCCCGCGAAGATCGCTCCTGCCACCCGCCGGGGCAGTGGGTGCTTGAGGGCCGCTACACCTGGTGGTCCCGAGCTCCTGCGCCCTCCCCTAGCCCCGCCCAGGTTCCTCACGCACCTGCGCCGCTCCGCCTCCGCGGGCTCAGGGACGCTGCTCACCAGAGCTCCGGCGCTGACTGAACCGTCCCGCGCAGAGCCGGGTCCCACCTCTTCCCGTTCCGGGGCGGGCTCCCTCCGGGTCCTATCGCCCGTCTGGTTCGCGTGGGTCCCTGACGGAGGGGTGGGGGCGGGGCCTGGGAAAGCGGGGGCGGGACCATCCCAACCTCCTCAGCCAATGACGCCTTCCCCGCGCTCCGCACCAATAGCAGGCGGCGTTGTGGTTGCCCCGCGGAAGTTAAGCGAGGCGGGCGGGTTACTATAACGGAGAAGAGGGGTAAGAACAGCTGTGTCATGTGCGCAGCCCCCAGCCGAGCGGGGAGCGGCAGGTCGAGCGGGGAGCGCTA
Organism: Trachemys scripta elegans; assembly: GCF_013100865.1. Classification (NCBI taxonomy): domain Eukaryota; kingdom Metazoa; phylum Chordata; order Testudines; family Emydidae; genus Trachemys; species Trachemys scripta. The sequence continues at coordinate 32,269,059 of NC_048301.1, forward strand.
CGTGCGGGTAGGTACCGGTCCGGCGCGCCCCGCGAGGGGGCGGGATCCCCCATGCTCAGGGCGTGGGGCCGATTGGTTTGTAGGATCCGAGGCTGCGGGTGCGGGGTAGGCGGGTCGTGGGAACACCTGGGCCCGCTCAGGTGGACCCAGAAGCGGCCCGACACTGACCGGGCTCAGCCAGGGAGCGGCCGAATGTTCCCAGGCAGTCACCCGGGCAGCTCCGTGGGGCTCCGGCGCAGGGGGCGCAGCGTGGGCTGCGGGCGGCCCTCAGCTCCACAGGCGCGTTGTGTCTGTTTCACTGGGACAGGGCTCGCCCTTGATCCCAGTCTCTCCCATGCCTCTGAAACCCCTCCGAGCTAGACGTGCTGGAAGGCGGCAGAGAGCTAGTGCCATAGCGTGGTGGTGGGGAGTAAATCCTGCTTCGCACCCACCGCTGGCCAGGACACCGGCGTCCGCACTTCAGCAGCCTGTGAGCCGCAGGTTTCCTACTCTTGAGGCTTTGACGAACCGTCCTGTTGTCTCCCACGGAATTGAAGCAGCGCAATACGCACTCCACAGTGTCCCGAATAAACCTAGTAACGCTTCATTTGGCCTTGATGCTGGTTCAGAGCAGGAGTAGTATTTGCATAATCATTCTTTCAGTTCATTATTAATTACTACATGAAGTGCTCTGCTAATGAGGATAGTTGTACGACGGTTTAGAGGAAAGAGTGGGAGAAAAAGGGGTTTAAATTAATCAAATTAAGAACACCGCCTACATCAAAACTGGCTCAGCATAGCAAAATGAAGTGACATAGGATTTGATTCCTTCTGTATTCTAATTTACTACAAGCCCATGACTACAGCTAACAAAGAATGTAACTGCAAGACCCTGTTATCAGAATGCTGATGAAATAGGCAAGTTACACCAAGTAACTTGGTAATGAAAGGCATGAACAAATAGAAATTTCATTGCACATTTTTTTTCTTAAAGCCCTTAGAGTGATAGACAGCAGCCCTGTGTCTTTTTTTTTTTTTCTTTGTCCTTTTACATTCCCACCTGGAATAGCTCATAAATATATTCCCCCCTCCTTCCCCAATATTACCAAAATAAAAGTGGAACCCATGTTGTGGTTTGTTATCAGCACTTATGGGAGAAAATCCCTCATTAGAATTGTATGATTCAAAATACGTTATTTACGTTAACCTTCCTCTTAATACATGTGTGGAAAATGCACTGGGTTTTTTTCTGAAATGCTAGTTTCTCTGAAAAGATTTGCTCCTTCCTGATTATGAACCATGGCTGTTCCCCAGCCATTTGTTCATGCTGTGGCCTAAACCTGCATTGTGACTTAAGTGGAAGTTAAAGATGCTCAGTACTTTAAAGAGAAGCTCAGAGCTTCATAGGAGCAGGTCTTTTGTGTAAGTTGGTTTCCAGGAATCTGTTCAAAATGTTAGGCCTGGTCTACATTACACAGTTAGGTTGATGTAAGGTGCCTTGTATCAACCTAGCTGCGGAAGGGTCTTCACTTAAATTTGGCTCCTGCTAATGTAAGTGCCTCTCTATGCTGATTTAGTAACACCACCTCCATGAGTGGCATAGAGTCACACTCGATGTAATTAGGTTGGTGTAGTGTCAGTGCAGACACTGTGTTGCTTATGTCGACTGATACAGGTCTTCAGAAGCCATCCCACAATGCCCAACATTGACAATACAATAGGTACAAGTACTTCTGGCTGGTGAGGATGTATACTGCTGACACAACGAGCCAAGTGTGTGCACACTCAAGCAATTTAATAATTGTGGTGGCTGTATGGTGACATTAGTTAGGTTGCCATAATTTTGTAGTGTAGACATGGCCTTAGACTCCCACAAGGTCCTAAATTTTGCCAGATATTTATGCACAGTTAAAATGAAAAGAATATAAATCACACTAATAAGAAAACATTTTTGATGTAGTGAATTAATAACAATTTACTAACTGGAAAAAAGTTTTATATTTAAAGACATCAAGCTGAAATGTAGGGTTGTGGGTTTTTTGTTTTGTTTTTTAATGAGCTAAAAGCAGTAGTATTCCACTGGCCGTGAGTCACCTTGTGAGATAAGGCGTGCAAAACATTTTCAGGCAGCAATATGATTTTTAAGTTGCAGGTTTTAAATGTGATATCTTTTTCCAAATAAGTATTTGTTTATTTCTCACACACAGTTTTAATAAGTAATAACAGTAACTTCAGGTCAGGTGTCCTGTTGTTTCTTAATGGAAATCTATTTACTTTCTTTAGGTTTTTGAAGCATGTGATGAAGATAAAAAAGGATATTTAAGCAGAGAGGACTTTAAGGTCGCTGTAGTGATGCTATTTGGTTACAAACCCTCAAAGGTATGACTTATTTTTTTTCTCCATCATGTCTTAAAGACTACATTTATAAGGATATATCATTATTAAGAGCATCGTATGCAAAGTAGTCTAATAGATCCAGTTGGGCAGAGCTGTTACAATTCATGACGTTAACAGAAGTATAGTCTGATTCTTGGAAGTCAGGTGTCAGCTGTGTGTGTGTAATTAAAAACAAAAGGCCCAAGCTATTAATTTTCATGTTGTGAATGTTGTCACTATCCACATTAATTTTGCAAAATCCTGCTCTGAGGGTGTACAAGGTGGGTGGGAAAAGAGAGGTAGTGAGCCCTGCTTAGTTTAAAGTGTGATATGAGAGCCAAATGATTGTGCATTAATATACACACAGGCCATTTGCTTATTTCATGATGCTCTTTGAGAAGAAATTACTGTCTGTTACAATAAGTAAACACATATTCGTGGAGTCACTTACGGCTCCAAGAAGTGCAAAATGTACTTCTTCAACCTTGCCTTTTCTGACATATAAACACAGCAGCATGCACTTTGTTTATTTTAAAGCCTACCAAAATACTATGCAACATACACATTTTTTTGTCTCCGGAGAGGATGAGAGAGAGAATAAAATACATGTGCGAAATGTTAGTCTTGTCGCTTCTTACAGTGTTGGAATGCAGTCATATACTTTGGGGATGGGAATGGTACCTGAACAGAATAGATAGAGCATGTATAAAAGATGATACAAACATGGTGTTGTATGTAATCACTGAAATAAATGTATCTGTGTCCATCACCATGTTACTATCCAGACGCATGTTTACACGTGTAGCTGGTTAATCTTGCGTAGTGTCCACTTAATAAGGAAATAAAGTACTGTGCACTATGTTAATTTCTCAACCAGCTTCTCCCAATTTATTAAAGCAGTCACTCTTCATGGAGGCCTGCATGTGCTGCAAGCTAACTTCAAACCACTTGTCACTCATTTAAGTGCTAAAAAAGTATCCTAAAAATTTTAGTGTTGTTTTCCCCCCATGATCAGATTACTTAAAAATAACAGAATAGAATTTTACCAAACTTTACAAAAATATTCTCCTCAGCTGGTTTGCAGCGTTCGGGAGGGAGGGGGAGCCTGCACCCCGACTCCTCGCTCCTTCTCCCTCCCTTCTGCTTCCAAAATGCCGCAAGCCAGCTGATTGCCCTGGGCAGAGGGAGGCGGGAGGAGCAAGGACTTGGCGCACCTCCACTCCCTCCCCTACCTCCTGCCGGCAGCAATCAGTTGGCTTGTGGCGTTTTGGAGGCAGGAGGGAGGGGGAGGAACGAGGACTTCAGCGCGCAGGCTCCCCCTGCCGCCCGAATGCGGCAAGCCAGCTGATTGCCGCCGGCAGGAGGGAGGGGGAGCCTGTGCGCCAAGTCCTCGCTCCTCCCTCCAAAATGCCGCAAGCCAGCTGATTGCCGCCAGCAGGGGGAAGAAGGGGAAGGCACTGATCCTCAGTCTGCTGGCGGGCGGGAGGCGCTGTGGGGGAGGGGGCTGTAGGGAGGCTGCCAGCTGTGGAGAAGGGAGGCAGCCAAACAACCTAACAGTGGAGCATTGCACAACTTTAAATGAGTATGCTCCCTAATTGATCAGCAACGAAACAACGTTAAGCGGGACGACTTTAAGTAAGTCCATTTGAGTTCAGTTAAACATATATTTATTTTTGAAAGATTGGGGACTTAGTTAGAATTGGTGTACTCTTTGGCCTTGTCTACACTACATAGTTTTGTTGACGAAGTCAGTTTTTGTCAACAGAATAGTGGCGGTTTACACACTACAATGCTCCTCCTCCCAATTTAACTCTCCTGATATGCTGACAAAATAAAACCACCTCAATGAGAGGTGCATTGCTTTTTGCAGCAAAGTCAGATTGACAAAGCATCAGTGTAGACACTGTGCTTGCTTATGTCACCATAAATGGCCTCCAAGAGGTGTCCAACAATGCCCATGCTGACCGCTCTGGTCCACTGTTCGAACTCTGCTGCCCTGCAGCCTGGTACACAGGCATCTGCCCTTCCCCCTTTAAAGGATTGGAATTTTTGAAATTCCACTTCCTGTTTGCTCGGTGTGCAGACCTCACATTGCATCTTCCCAGCTGACCATGGCGGCTCCACACAGCAAACTTTTCTGGAGGTACTTGCCAATCTTTTGCTAAAGGTTCCTTAGCAGTGCTGCTTTTTTTTCCTTCCCCCACTATAGGAAACTTTGCGGTGCCAGTCAGTAATCACTTCTGCAGGGACCAAAGCGGCACACAGGCAAGCAGCATAGGTACCCAGTCTGAAGCCGCACACATGCAGGAGATGCATCCTTGTTTACCCTCCGGAGTGAGATACCAGCTTGAATTTATCCCCACCTGTGGAAAACGGTGGCAGAATTTACAATAGTGTCCCTAGTCACTTGCACTGATCCCCTTTTAAAAAAAAACACCGAGACCCTTGGCTCCATCTTGGACCTTCTCTCCCCTGGGCTGAACTCACCATGTTTAGTGCTGTTGCTGAGCTGTGTGCTTGCCAAGGGAGAGCGAGAAAGAGATGTATTTAACTATTATGATTCAATGCTGTGAGTGCATTCACAATACTGCCTCTGTTCGTTGTTTCCTGTGCTCTGGAGGGGAACTTCCTACACACCAATGGAATGCCTCCATCAGACAAGGAGGCAACCCAGGAGCATAAGGAGGATATGTTTAGGGAGGTGCTCCGATCATCTGATGCCACAGATCATGATCACAGAGCGCGGAGAGAGACAATTAATGAAAAATTGAAAATAGCCTGGAAAGGAAGCAGCACCAAGAGCGTATTTTAGAGGGGTGGGAGCGGATGATAAAACTGATGCACGACCAAACAGAGATCCTGAAGTCCCTGATTGCACTGCAGTCAGAATATGTGTGCTTGCCTTCCCCTGCAGCCTATACAGAACTGCGTGCCACGCCCTCCCCTGGCCCGTCGCAATAGCCCCTTCACTTCACCCCTTTGGACAGGTAATGATAGCTGGATTTGAACACAGCTATGAGTGCCTCCTTTAAGAGAGTGCTTCTCAGAGTCATCTCCCTTGCAAGAAATCAAATCCTGTGTATTGGTTATTGCTGTTTAATAAAAATACACTCATCGAAAGAAAATGAATCTTTATTTTTTCCTACACACAATGGTTGCTACTGGAATTCATACACAGTGACAATTGGCACATTTGCAAACTATAAATCATGCTCAGGAAGCAATCCTCACAAGGGTTATTCCAGGTGGCAAGTAAACAAGCCTGACTGAATGCATTATATAAAGACATATTATTGGGGCTCATTGTCAAAATGCTGCTACAAAGCCTCCCTCATTCGAATAGCCCCCTTTTTGAGCCCCTCTAATAGCCCTGGTGTCTGGCTGCTCCAAATCAGCTGCCATCTGATCTGCCTCCATGCTCCACCCGTGGGGAAACTTTTCCCCCTTACCGTCACAAATATTATGCAGAGTACAGCAGGCTGCTATGACCATGGGAATATTTTCCTCACTGAGGTCTAACCTGCCATAAAGGCAGCACCAGTGAGCTTTTAATCTGTCAAACACCCATTCGTCGGTCATTCTGCACCTGCTCAACCAGTTGTTGAAGCACTCCTTGCTGCTGTCAGCTTCTCATGTAAGGCTTCATGAGTCATGGAAGTAAGGGGTAGATTAGGTCTCCCAGGATCACTGTGGGCATTTCAATATCCCCCACTGGAATTTTCTGGTCTGGAAAGAAAGTCTCTGCTTGCAGCTTTCTGTATATGCCAATATTCCTGAAGGTGTGTGCATCATGAACCTTTCCTGACCACCCCGCATTGTTATCAGCAAAACAACCCTGGTGATCCACAAGTGCCTGCCGTACCATAGAGAAGCAGCCCGTTCTATTGATGTATTCCATCGCAAGATGGTCCAGGGCCAAAATTGGAATATGCGTGCCGTCTATCACTCTGCTGCAGTTAGGGAATCCCATTGTCACAGAGCCATTCCCCATTTCTCAGAAACACAGCCCTTTATAGCAGGATGTGATTAATGGCCCTGCACATTTGTGTAAACGCAACCCCCGTGGTGGACTTCCCAACTCCAAACTGATTCATGACTGATAGTAACAGTCTGGAGTTGCCAGCTTCCACACAGTGATCACCACACACTTTGCCACTGAGAGGGCTCCTCTCGTTTTGGTGTCCTTGTGGAAGGGCAGGGGCAAGCTCCGTACACAGTTCCAGGAACGTGGCTTTGTGCATCCAAAAGTTTTGCAGCTGCTGCTTGTCATACCATACCTGCATAACAATGTGATTCCACCGCTCAGTGCTTTTTTTTTTTTTTCCGAGACCAATAGCAACAGTCCACTGTGTGCAGCTATTCCATGAATGCCAAACGTAATCTGGAATTGTTTCTTTCCGTGGCACCCAGCAGGGCAGGCACCGCAGATTCCTGTTTGCATTCACAGCTCAGAAAATATTGTATGATCAGCTGCATTGTGTTAATAACCATTATCACAAGACTGGTGAGCAGTGCAGGATCCATGGTTTTTGGGCAGAGATGGCGGGCACACAGTTTACAGGGACTTGAAAAACGGTGCAGAGGGTAGTCAGAAGCCCATAGAATGATGGGACAGAAAAAACTGCATCTTTGGGATGGTAAACCCCCATCCATAATGCCCTGCAATCCATTCCCACAACTCCTAGCAGCAGAAGGTGGCACGTTGCACAGTGGGATAGCTACCCACAGTGCACTGCTCTTTCAATGCTAGAGCACCAACTGTGGATGCGCTCTGCCGACACAAGGAGCATTGTGTGAACATACACAAGCGATGTAATTATAGTGGTTTCTGATTGTCGGAGTAACTTGCGTCAACTTAACTCTGTAGTGTAGACATAGCCTTTGGCTTCTTTTCTGGTCATAGACACACAAATGTTTAATGGGAGGGGAAGTATTGATATTTAAGCTATAGTACTGAACTAATGCTGCAGATGATTTTACAAGATATGCTGTTAAATAGTTATGTGATCAGAATTGAATTCCATTAATTACAGTTGATACAAAATGAAATGACTATAATAGATCAAATTCACCACATGGTGTAAGCAGGTTCAACAATATTGCCTGGTATATTTTCTCTGTTCCAGGTGGAGGTGGATTCAGTAATGGCCTCAGTGCAACAAAAAAATTCAGGTAATATGCAAACAGGTTTTCCTTTCACTCTAGTCTGTTCTCATTCATGACTTCTGTAATCTAAAAATTAGGTTATAAAGACTTTTAAAAGAACTTTTAAATATTATTTTTATGTAATTTATTTCATTTATTTATTTATTTGCTACAGATTAATTACAGAGATTTACAGAGGCTGTTGAAGAGTCAGGATTATTTAATTGCTAAATTCTTGGGACTCATATGATGAAAATTCGCTTTTGTCTTTGGTGCAAGGCTGGCAGTTTTCCAGGAAAAACTAATTTAGGGCAGGCAATGGTAAATACCAGTTTAAACTGGGAAAAAGAAAATAATTATTAGAATATACTAATGAAAATTACTGAAAAATTATTTAATGGGTTGATAGTTTTTTTGGCATATATAATATTGAAAATAGAAATATGAGTCATGGCATATAAATTCCTTGAGAAAATACCAAACCAAAATGTATAGAGACATTCCAATCTTCAGTATTATGTTACATATATTAGTATTACCCTTACTGCAGTTGTACTTTTTATTTGTAGAACCCTAAATTAATTTCTGAATCTACTGCCTTGTGTAACCACAATTTGAATATGTAACTAAAGCTAAGTATAATACAGTGTGCATTAATGAAACAGTTTTTAAAATAGAAAATGCCTAGAACTGGGACTAACTTGTTTTTTTTCCTGAGCGGTAAAAGCCCATTATTTTACCTGGTAAAAACCACCTTAGGTATATACTATACCATCCCTGCTTTGGTGTAGATGTATTGACTCAAAATTGAGGATTTTTTTTTTTTTTTTTTTTTTTTTTTTAAAGAGGAAGACTTTACAGATTAATTGAAATGGTCTCTTAAATTGTAAGTGGAAAGAGGTGGCTTTTAACAAATAAATGCGCTTCTGCAGTACATGCATCCCAAATACAGCAGCATTGTGCTAGAGTATGAGAATCTGAAAATGAAATAGACAGAAGCTGACTAGAAAGAAATGTAAATCTGGCTAGTCTGTTTTCATAATCTAAGTTGAGAGAAATGCAGGAAGTAAGCAAAGCATATATTGGTAAGTGATGAAAATTGTCTGACAATGTCCCTCTACCACCGTTCCATTTTTTGTCTGTTGGATTGATAAACAGCAGTGGAGTCTTATCTGCAAAACTAAGTCCAGACACAAGCATAAAGTTAACTGTTTACTTGGGTTTTTAGATTATGGATTTTTAAGTGTCCAGTTGACAGATGAGACAACACTTTATTTCTACCTAGAAATGTGGCTTTTTATGTATTGAGGTAGTTTTGTGCTCTGTAGTTATATTAGATAAAAAGCCAGTGCTAAGAGATCAATGAATGGGCAGCACAGTACTGTAGGGGTCGTTCTTTAACAGGAAAATTGTATACTATAATTTTCCAGTCTTATGTGCCACTTTGAAAGAGAAAATAAATAAATGGATTGCAGCCCTTGTTGCTTTTCTAAGGTTTTACTTCCGTAGTTATCCAATTGAAAGGGATGTTGCTCAGGCAGGCAAGTTAAATGTGTTTAGGCATCCCTTGTTATTAAAGAAATTGTGTATATACAGAACCTAGTAGTTGAAACCAGCATGTGTCTATAATTCTAGAAACTGAGAATGTAATGGTTTTTAATGTGATGTTTTCAAGAAGCAGTAATGAAAAAAACATTGAGAACCTGAGAACTTGTAGTTTAAGGTTTGAATTGAGACAGTAGGTGGAGCTGAAGGAGCTATGCTTCTGAACCATATTAGAAATAAATTGATATGGAAAAACTGTAAGAAAAAGAAACCACAGAGGTCTTGTTATATTTGTTTAAAAAAGCTAGCTAATACAGTGACATCGTCCTTTATAAATCATTTCAATTGTATAAAATAGGTCTAAATCTGTATATTTCACAGGTATAAGGCACAAGATTAACCTACATGAGAATTCTGAGTTGAAATTACATTTATTTCTGTCTTGACTTGTTCTATTTTTAAAAACTAGGGCATACATTTTTTCCTAAGATTTCTTTTTTTATACAAGTACTTTGCTTTCAGAAATACCAGACAGTTAATTAGGGTTGGATTTGACAAACTATATTTGCATTCCAACCTCTTTTATTTAACTCTCACTAAAAAAAATCAGATACATTTGTTTCTAAGTACATTTACACAATCTGTAATAAGCAATCCAGTGTTACCATGCAATTTTATTAGGAGACTCATAGGAAACCAAACCTGAGGCTACAGAGCATTTCATAGGGTTTAGACAGTGCTGGGAATGATGCCAGCTACATTGTTTGTGCAATACACTCTATGCCTTTATTTGTGGAATGTAAGTGCTATTGACTTTGGAGAGACCACTTCTTTGTCCTGTTCTCCCAGTCTAAGGCAAGATGGCATTGTAGCCAAAATGACCAGGTAAATGGAAATATAATTTGAGAAGAAGTTGAATTTTGCAAATCTCTAGTAGAATATTTTCACATAACCGAACAATATGAAAGATACTGTAATTGTTTCAATTCTTGTTCTTATCATTAATAATAAAGCAGTTACAATTATATTGCCTGAGTCATTCATAGTTGCAGTGGGCAAATAAAGCAGAGGGGGTTTTTGTGGGAGGTATATTCACATTTTCCATTTTTCTAGGTATATTACTTGAAGAATTTTTAAAACTTATGAGTACAAAGAAGGCTGCACAACTACACCATAGTGAAATAAGGCAGATATTCACAGCTTTTGACATGCAATGTAAGTTTTTCTTCCCTGCAGAGTTTTTTGAGAGAGACTTCCGTACTGAAGCAAATATGCAAAATAGAGCATTAATACAAAGCAAAATGTATTTGGGCAGTATCCTAGATGGGAGTTTTCCAGCCCTATCTTCCGATGTTTCTCTGTTTCCAAGTAAAGTAACTAATATAGTAATGGCATTGCAGGTAGATGATTAACAGAAGGAGGGACAGCAGGCAGTTGAGGCCAGCAGTAGGCTCCCAGGTTCTCAGTTCCACCACATGCTTCTCCAGTTTTTGAAGAAAACCATCTCTAGCTATTCACCTACCCTGACCCCAGTTACTGTTACCACTATCGTATCTCCATCCTGATTATTGGAACTCCCTCGGGACCCTCTTCTTCTAATATTTCCCTGCTCACTCATGCACACCATTTGCGCTGCCGATTCCTCTCCCAGGAGATGGGAGGGAATCTTCCCTTCCCCTGCCTGACAGATGAAGCGGAAGAGACAAAGCAGCAAGGATCATCTTCTATGGCTTATTCTGGGACCCAGGCTTGGTAGTTCTTTTCCTTTTCTGGTAGGCTATGGGGATGGAATGTGATTCTTCTCCTCCCCTCCCCACTCCCCTTACCAAAGAGGAGAGAAGCTTGAGAATAGGGCCAGTGAACCAAGGGCATGTAACATTTATACTATCCTTTCAATGTGATTTTTTTTTTTTTTCCTGTCTGTCCCTGGCCTGAAACAGGCTTGGCCCATGGGGAATAGAGGGAGGGCCAGGTGCTGAAATGAGTCAGTCAAGCATCCTCTGAAGCTTGATCAGGACACACAAGAAAATGAGAACAGACACAGAGATAGATTTTAAATGGCAGGCTGCAACTTTATTAAAATTTAACATTGGATAGGCGCACTATCTGCCCCATCTTCCCATGCCAGGCATTTTAGGTAGGTTCTGTAAACCCTACACTGGACATCTATCATATGGCTCATAACTCAGGATAGACTCTCCAGTGCCTACCCCAAAGGATTCAGCTTGCTCTGCTGAATCTTCTCACCTTTCCCCCAGCAAGGGGGACAGAAGGGACAGACAGACAGGGACTGCAGGCTGCAAGGACTTCAGGTCACCCCTTTTCCATAGGCCCAGGTCCATAGCAAAATTCCATGTTTCTTATTTTCTGATCACTATCCCTTTGGCCTTTTATCCATCCTGGACGCTGGCTGCAAGTTGCACCAAATTAACATAAAGCAACCTAGAAGTACAATTCTTATAACTCCAGAACTACAAGGAGGGAACGTGGGTTCATCTAAACATGGGGCAAGAGGCCTGCTAAACCTTGGGCCAGGATTTAAATAAATGATGGTGGGAACCAAGGACCAATTAGTTCACATCTCTCTAGCTGTCCAATGAACAGTGGAAAGAGGCACCTACCCCTATATATTCTCCCGTTTTTATCCAAAGTTGTCAGGCATCTTGTGTATCCAATCCGGTTTCCCATCTGTTAAATTGATGGGTAGCATTCTTGTCCTGACCCGCTAGAAGCTGCTTCATAAAGCTTTTTAAAGAGGCGTACGCACCTCAGCAGCTACCCCATGTTCTTTTGTTTTGTCCATCATTGTCTCTCTCTCTCTCCCTCCTCCCCATATGTACCCAATGACAACCCTGTTTGAGTTATTGCTTTCTCTTTCATTTGGATCCTGCAGTGAAGTCATAGGCCTTGTCTGCACCTAAAAGTTAGTTTGACATAGCTATGGAAGTGAGGAGTGTGAAAAAAACACACCTTTGAGCACCGTAAATATGGTGACCTAGCCCCCAATGTAGATGCAGGTATGTTTACAGAAGAATGCTTCTGCCATCTTAGGCACTGTCATTCAGAGAAGTGGTGTTCCTATATCTTTCAGCAGTATAGACTGTGTTTACGCTACAGGGTTATGCCGGCATAGCTACAGCAACCTAATTCGGTAGTATAGACATTCCCATAATCATAGGTGGTTGGTCTCTTTCGTGGACTTTGTTCTGATGTTATATATTCAGTATCATAACTTCATTGCAGAATTAATCTAGAAGAGAAAATGTACTGTGAGGGAAACCTTGTTTAAATACAACTCTACATGTGGAATTTTGATAACTAGCAAATATGGGAAGAAAAATTGTGAAACACATGTAAAAGGTAATTTTAGTATATTTTAAAGTGTGCATTTGAAAGTTTCCCCAGTATAAAAGTTTATTTTCAAAATGACAGTTTTTAAAATTAATTCTTAAATATGAAACAGTACAGTACAGATGCTGCAGGAGTAATTCCTTTGAATGGAGTTTTTGGTAGCATACACCAAAATGACAGTACAAAATCATTCTTGAATCACTCATCTTTTGACACCCCCTACTACCCTACGCTATGTGGATCCTAGCCATTTCCTAAAATACTTCGGTTGAAATTATAATAACTTAGAATCATAGAATATCAGGGTTGGAAGGGACCAGGAGGTCATCTTGTCCAACCCCCTGCTCAAAGCAGAACTAATTCCCAGGCAGGTTTTTTGCCCCAGATCCCTAAATGGCCCCCTCAATGATTTAACTTACAACCCTGGGTTTAGCAGGCCAATGCTCAAACCACTGAGCTATCCTCCTCCCCTTCAAAGAGTGTACTTAGATTCTGAAAATCTACTGGACAGGCTTATAAATATTAATGTATTAAAAATTTGATGTTTGGTTCTTGAGCAAGCATAAGTCTTCATAGTATTTTTTTATCTTATTTTCCCACTTCTTTAAACAAGATAGAGGATTTTTGACTTTAGAAGATTTCAAAAGAGCCTTCAATTCCATTGCTCCAAAATTACCTGAAAGGATCATAGTTGAAGCTTTCAGGTAAGACAAACATAAAAGTCTTGTTTGATTCTTGTTCTTAGATAGCAGTCTTTCATTTTCTCTTAATTCAAATATATAAAACATTTGGAAACCATAGGTTATGTTCCAGAACAAAAGATACAAGCTTCAGCATGTTCTTGTTTCAACATCCTTGTATATTACTCTTGTGGGGATTCTGCGCCAATGTGGGGGCACAGAATTCATATGGCCTGCATTTTTCTGTGGGCCCCGGGCAGAAAAATGCAAAAAAAATCTGCCGGTGGACACATGCCTCTTGCCCGGCAGCCCAGGCAGCGCGTCTGTTCCAGCATGCCTGGAGCAGCCTCAGAGATGGGATAGGGGGGCTGGGTGTGCGTGCATGCCTGCATGATCACCGTCAGGGGCAGGCGGGGCTGAGCGTACGTGGGCGCAACAAGCGAGAGAGTGAGAGTCTTTCCCTCCCCCTGGCCACTGCAGCTCTCTGGCATGTAAGGGTAGGGCTTTTTATGCATGAGGCAGGTTAGAGGCACTAATGTAGCAGCCCTGCCTTAATTGATTCATTCTCTGAGGCACTAGCAGCCTGACTGTGTAGTTAGTAACATTGTTCAACTTACTCAGGGCTGGCGCAACCCATTAGGCAACTTAGGCAGTCACCTAGGGTGCTACAATTTGGGGGGTGGCGACCGCGGCGGTATTTCGGCGGAGGGACCGTCTGCCGCCTCTGTGGGGGTGGCATTTCGGGGCGGGACCTTCCACCGCCTAGGGCGGCAGAAAAGCTGGCGGCGCTCCTGAACTTACTGTTGATGGTTAATTGAGTTCATTCTCTGAGGCAGAAATGTAGCGCCTGACTTTTAATGTTAATGTTTCTATTGTTCGTCGACTGTTCCCATTCTTAGTCAATTCCCCCAGGAGCATAAAATCTGTGAAAGTTTTTAAGGCCCCTGCATTGCCAGAGTGATGTAAAGGAGCCTTAATATAAATGACAGTAAGGGAATCCTCAGCTAGGAAGGTCTATGAGCTTTCTCACTTTTTTCCTGTGCCAAAGTGGCACAGTGGAGTTAGATTACAGGTAAGGGTTTATTTTACTTACCCATTTAAAAAAAACAAAAAAAGACTTTGAGGGCAAAATAAAGCGTTTACCAAGCAGTCAATAAAATGTCAGGACAATCAGAACCAAGCACTTCCCAAAGTACCCAGCCAAGTCCAGATGAAGTTACCAAAGGGCAAAGGGATATTCATTCTTTTGCATGATGTGAATGGCCATCACATCACACATCAAAAACAGCTATGCCAGCTTCTCATGCTCGAGAATTCCTTACAAAACTGCATGCGGATGGGGACAAATTATTTTGCACATTGTGCAATGTTGTTCTCAATCATGACTGACGGTCTGTAATTGTGGGTCATTTTGCATCAAAAAAACACAAACTGAAGGAAGATGTGGCTCAAGAGGAAGGCAGAAATAAACGTCAGAAGACCATTACGATTCATTGAAAAACAAAACAGCGTCAGAAAAAGAATATGTGGAGGTGAGTGGAAATATAGGAAAATGTTGTTATAATACAGAAAAATAAGATAAGTAGCATAGCACAGTCACAGTGATGGGATCTCTTCACTTGCTCTGAGATCTTGAATAGACAGCTCTGTTTTTAAACTACTTTTTTTTGTAAGTGATGACTACATGATTATTTACTTGGTCCTGCTAGTGAAGGCAAGGGGCTGGACTCCATGACCTTTCAGGGTCCCTTCCAGTTCTATGGGAAAATATATGGAGATATACCTATTATTACTATATATAAATCTTAGATTAATACATTTATTCATATATTTAAGATGTTACATGGATGGTAAATATTTGTTCTCACTGAAGATTTATCTAACTACTTGTACTTTCAGATTTGTACAGCCATGGGTGAAGACACTAGCAGGTGCTAACATCCCCTTGTCAAAGACTGACCACCCACTTGTGAGAGAATTTCTTGACAGCAGGGTCCGGAATGGTGGTACAAATCTTTCTAGGACACAACTGACTGAGACATACTTACCTGAAGTGTACCGCAAAGAAAAGGAAAACTAAAAACTGAAGCTTAAAGACAAAAAATTGCTGTTATCTTTGAATGTTATGATGATGAGGCAAGATCAATTCTGAATGTACCATTTGCACCATTACAACCTGATTTCAGTGGGCATATTAACTTTTTTTTTTTTTTTTAGATGCTGTTAATCACTCAACTGTTTCACAGGCTGTAGTCAAAGCAGTAAATGAGTACCAGATTGATTATGAAAATGTTGTAGTAATTGATACTGACAATGCTAGTTACGTGAAAAAGACATTTGATCCTGAGTTTTCTAAACTGTTTCCAAATTCTGTTTGGCACATATTGTTAATTTAATCGGTGAATCATTTAGAAAGCCTTTTTAGATGGTTGATACATTTGTAAGGTGCTTCAAAAATATGTTCTATAACTCTGGTAATAGGAAAGAGAGGTACTTCCATTTCATGAACCAGAAATTACAAGAGGAGTCTCCAGATGTCAAAGCATCCATGCCTCCTAGCAGGGCCGTCCCTAGGTATATGCAGCATACACAGCTGCGTAGGGCACCAGAAAATTTGGGGCACCATTCCCCTCGCTGGTCGTGGCTGGAATCCTCTCTTCTCTGGCCCCTCCCCAATGCTGGGCTGGTGGACTTCTCCCCGACCCTGTCCCCTCCTTCCTCAGTTGGCCGAGGTGCCAGGACAGGAGGAGTGAAACTTCCACGTGAGTCAGGGGTGGGGGTGAGTGAAGGGGGGGACTTAAACACACACACACACACACACACACAGTCTCTCTCACACACAGACTGGCTCTTACACCCACATACAGTGTGCCTCTCACGAGTCACAGTTCCCCAATACAGATTGTGTGTCACACACACACACACTCTGTCACACAGTCCCATAACACACAATCTCTCTTTCTCTCTCTCTCTCACACACACACACACACACACACACACACACACACACACACACACACACACACAGTGACATGTACCGGCTCGCTCTCTCTGTCACACACATAGACACACACACTCTGTCACGCGTACACACACACTGTGTTGTTATTACTCCTTGGTACTTCCTGTCAAAATGCTCGTGGTGAGCCAGGAGTGGCGAGGAGCTGCAGGAGGGCCATGGGCTCTGGCAAGATGCAGCCCCCATGTGACCGTGCGAAGCCTGCCTTGAACCACTGATGCAGCATCTGCTGCATATGAAGCACGATGTGCGTCAGCAATGGAGGGGGTTCTGGGGGTCTGCGGGTGGGGGTGGTGGCTGTGCCACTTCGACACACTGGGGTCAGTGGACTGCCTTGAGTGGAGCTTAGGGGCACCAGTTTAATAATACTGCGTAGGGCCCCATAAATCCTAAGGACGGCCCTGCCTCCTAGCCCAGGTAGAACACGCTGAAACAGCTGGTTCCATGCTGTCCAGTATCACTCTAAGAACTTTCAGTTCTACAAAGAATTCTTTAATGAAGAGTGCAACAGCAGCTCCCCAGTTTCTGTGCAAACTATTCAGAAAATGAAGAATGACCCAACTAATTATGCATTGTTGAAAGATCACATTTCTGTGCTAGAAAAGTGAACAAATTCTCAGTTTAAATCTGGCATTTGAGAGCAGGAAGCCTTGCAAAATTAAAGCATTTGACTTTGTGGAAGAACTGCAGATATATTGCAGTTCACATCTAGAGCTCCCTTCAGAAAACACCTCAGAGTTCTTCAAATTTAGGGGGGCAGAAAACGTATCTCCAGTTAAAAGATTTGCCTGTCTAGATCTCTTTAAAGAGGGATTCCATGAAGCATCTGAAAATCTTGACAAATATTTGTCATTTGAGCAACCAGGTCTCAATTTTTTCAAAGACTGCAGGTTATTCAATCCTCATGTTTATATCCTGCCAGAACACTGTGAATACTTTCAAGCAATATCTAGTTTTTCTGAGATACCTGAATAGGAGCTAAAATTGTACAGGGGAAAGATTGTGCCTGAAGCTATTCAAAGTCAACCTATTTTTGTAGACCTCCAAGTGTTTTGGCTTTCAATCACCGAGAGAATTCCAAATATCGCCAAGCTGGCCTTGAATTGCATAAATGTTGTCTCAAATTCTGCAGATGCAGAGCAAAGTTTTTCACTATACAATTTGATCCTTTCTAGCAGAAGGAAATCACTCAGTGAGAAAAACTTGAAGATTCTTTGTTTTCTGTACTATAATTTAAATGAAAATACTGGATTGCACTGAAATGCAGGACAATGATTAGCAAAACTTTGACTTTCATATAAGAAAGTCTGAGCAATTTAAAATGACATTCTACTTTTTGTAGTTGTTGCTGTTTGGTGTTCTGTAATGTAATTTAAATGAAAATCCAGAATTATAACTGGAATGCAGGGTATTAGTTACCAAGTGTTTATAACTTAACTTTCAGGTGTTTAGAAAATGCTGAGTAGTTATTGTGACTTTTTTCTGTATTGTAGTTTAAATAAATTACTAAAACAATTGAAACTGGTGTGATTATATTGCATTATTTTGACAAAATATGCAGAATTTTACAATTTTTGATGCAGAATTCCCCAGGAGTCGTATGTATATAGAACATTCCATTCAAGGAAAAAGGGATTTGTCTGGTATTTTTAATAGACATTACAGGCACTGATTAAATATTACCAAGCATGAAAAACTAATACATTGCATCCTACAATGTCTCTTCAGAAGTCTAAAAATATTTGATTTCACAATTTCATAACTTGTTTGAGAAACTGGAACTTGAGAGTTGTCTCTTGAAGACTGTGGAACTAACATGCTAGTACACTCTAGGAAATTTTAGCTGTAGTCTCATGTAAAGTGCTATAATAACTTAGTAGCCTGTGGGTAAAAGGTTCAAAAGGCACTTAAAAGCCTGTTTCTAAGTCACTTTGGAAACTTAACCCCAATCTATATTGTTGTATTAATTTAGATGGACTATATGGGCCAAAGGTGTTAACATAACCCAGTCACTGTCCAACATTAAACAGTGTTAAAACAAGGTCTGGAGTTTGGCACACAGAGACCTCAACCTTTTTAGTACCATGGCAAACACACCATTTAAAATCCTTTAAACTTTTATTAAAGGTACACAAAAGAAGGAAAAACAGTTAAAGCATTTGAAATATAAATTATTAAGTAAGGCTTTTATTGTAACTTTTTTCCCCTTTCCCTTTAGCTGTAGAGAGTTTTAGAAGGAACCCTCCCCCCCCCACCCCGTTTGATAGTCTTTTGGATGGTGTCAAAGATGGTAATAACTGTCCCTTTGGGGCAAAAGAGAAGTCAGTAGAAATGGGTTGGAGCTGCTGTTGTTAGTCTGATTCCGTTTTATCCAAAGCAGTGTTTGGGATTCAGCTGGAGCTGATAGATATGGTGATGTTGTCTGGGTACCTTTCTCTGGCCTAGTCTGGTAAGGGCATCTCTCAGGATTAGGATGATGGCCTGGAGTCCCAAGAGATGGGGGGTGGAGGAGTGGGAACCATGGTGACGAAGCTTGATTCAGTAGTCTCTGGCTGTTTTTCTGCTCCATCTGTTCTTTCAGTCTTTTCCTCCCAAAGTCTTTTTCTTTAAAGACCCCCAAAGGGAATAGTGTGTGGAATAGCCCATCCCCTTATTTATTTTGTGCACTAATTAGGCCTAATACTCAACACACCAATTTTGGTTCATGAACTTCTAGCCATGATCTGTTTTTAACAAGCATAATTTCAACAGTCCTTTGATTATATTGATGTGGCCTTTTTAGTTTAGGCGAATCCAGTTTTTCGGTCTGATTTTTCTGGCACCTATTCCCATCAACATTTGTTGTTATAGGTTATTGTGCCATTTTTTATGTCACACTCACTTTTTACAGTTAAATTCACAATTAGAGTAAATTTGAAGGCTCTATTATCACAACACTCACAAAGAGAAAGTTATTTGATCCACAGTTCTAAAGTATTGTGGGAATTCTTATATTGCAAGAACGTTTCTCCCTCTATCCATTTCAGATGGATGAAGTTTGATTGATTTATAAAAATATTTGGGTGTTTTTTTTTAATTTTTGGCTATCAGTTGCATAATCAGAGTCCCAAAGCTGCATTGCAGGAAATACTAGTTTTGTCTGAACTAATGAGACATCATATGTATGTTTTGTTCTTATAAAAGTTGTAATAGATTATTATAATACTAACAATATTCATTGTATTGAGAGTCTTAAAATGAAATACTGTATTTGTACCAAGACTCCATGTGAATATTTGGTCCAAATTAACAGTTTTAGTTTTAAAGTTATTTAAAGGTAATCTTGTAATGGTTGTGAGGTTATTTTTTGCATTGTGTTGTTTTTTCTATTTTTTCTTTTTCTGGCGCCACAGTATGGTGCATAGTGAGGCACCTAGCAGAGCAGCAGTCAAAGCATCTTCAGGGTAACTAAAAAGGGGGAGAAGGGACATTAAGTATGGAATAACTTGTATGTTGAGTGACCTTCTTACCTTTGTGCATTAAAGATTTAACACATCACTGTAGGGCTAATCATTTTAGAAAGCTCTTTTCAGAGCATTTTTCAGGATATGGTGCATTGCAGGGGAGTGTATAATATTTGTGGCTGATCAGACTGAAGATAGGCCAAGAAACATCCATTTATAGTAAGCCTTGTATTATATAAGAAGAAGAAAATGCAACAACCCACATTAATAAAAAGAGGACCGAAAAATATTGTTTTTCATGCCTAGTAAAGCAGTGGTTCTCAACAGGGGGTCCGCGAGCCCTTTCAGAAGGGCAGCAGGGCCCGGTGGCTGAAACCTAGAGCCTGAGTCTCAGCAACTCCTGTGGGGCTGGAACCAGGAGCATAAGGTTTGGAGCCGCGGAGTTGAAGTCCTGATTCCCAGCACCCCTGTGGTATTGAATCCCCAATCCCTGGTGCCCCCCAGGGGACTGAAGCTGGGAGCAGCTGGGCTGAATTCTGGAGCCCCGAGACCTGGTGCTCCCCATGGGGCAGAAGCCCTAAGCCCAGAGGGGGCAGAGTTGGGAGGCCACGGGGGTGTTGCCCCCACCCAGCTACAGTGCAAGAACACGGCAGCCCCAGGGAAGCGCCACATACCTCCTCCTCTACCCGCCCACTGGCCAGGCGGGAAGCCAGAGCTGGGCAGTGCGGAACAGCCACTGCTTTCTGGCTGGTACCATGGAGCAGGCAGCCGTGTTGTCCGGTGGTCTCCTGCTCCTGCTGGTGCAGAGGGTTGAAGCTGCTCTTCAGCTCTAAACCCCCTTTGCTCATGCAGCTAGTAAGAGCCACCTGGGTGGGGGGACCCAGTTCCATGGCTGGAAGAGCCTGGGGGAACAGGGACCACGGGGGAGCCCTCCCAGCACACAGCCCCTAGCTATCCCCCTCCCTGCAGCCTGAGCTACCCCCCTCCCCGCACATAGTACCTAGCTACCCCCCTCCCTGCACCCTGAGCTACCCCCTGCCCACATATAGCCCCTAGCTACCCCTCTCCCTGCACCCAAGCTATCCCTCTGTCCGCACACACCACCTAGCTACACTCCTGTCTGTAGCCTGAACTACACCCCTGCCCGTACACACCCCTTAGCTATCCCTCTCCCTGCTCCCTCAGCTGTTTTCAAACTTTTTGAGCTGAGCCCCCCACCTTTGAATTATAATTTTTGGTTGTGCCCCCCACATACATACACACACAACCCAGACAGGCGGGCAGCCTGCTGAGGTGAGTTAGGGGGTGGAGATGGATTGGCACTCCCTCCCTGGACCCTGCCATGTGCAGCTGGCTCGAGCCTCGTTAGCCCCTGCCCACCCAAAATAGAAGTCAAACTACACCTATACCCAAGCCCCCTCCCCCCCGGGCCCTGGCATGTTATAGCATGTTGCAGGGGGCCTCAGAAAGAAAAAGGTTGAGAACCCATGTAGTAAAGATTTGAAAAATGTTCTGCTGTTACTTTATATTCTGCATTGCAGTCACTTTGGGAACATTGCCTGCAGGTGAATGGGCACATGTAAATAATGTATAATAGCTAGACAAAGTGACCCTTGTGGATGTGTCATTTAAGGATTCTTTTGTTGTATGAGAAGCAGCTAATGTTCGATTTTTCTGTGCTATAATTGTTTAAAATCCTTCTCTAGACATATAACAAATATATTGACTTACGGTAAGGTCCATACTGGTCTGCTGACCAAAGCAAAGTAACGTTAACCATGATTAAATAAAGTACACTTATTCATATAATTGGTATTCATATTGTTTTACTCTCTACTACTTGAAATATATTTAAACATGGCTTTGTTTTGTAAAATCGTTTCTGAAAATGTTGGGCCCAAACCTGCTCCTAATTTTGCCATTGATTTATTGGGAATCAGGATGTGATCTCATGTATGACAGAACATAACAGAATGGAAATTTTGTGATTTCACATTTCTCTAGTGAAGCAAAAGGTATGCTGCACTGTTTTTTTCACTAAGGTATAGCATCCAGGTTTTAGCTGATATGCCCTCACATCAGCTGAATATCAATGAGGAGTCCTTGTGGCACCTTAGAGACTAACAAATTTATTTGGGCATAAGCTTTCGTGGGCTAAAACCCACTTCATAAGATGCATGGAGTGGAAAATACAGTAGAGAGGTATATACACACCATATGAAAAGATGGGAGTTGCCTTACTAAGTGGGGGGTCAGTGCTAATGAGCCAATTCAATTAAGGTGGAAGTGGGCTATTCTCAACAGGTGACAAGAAGGGAGGACACAGGGACTCCTCGTTGTTTTTGCTGATATAGAGTAACACGGCTACCATTCTGAAGCTTGTAATATGTTTTTCACATCACAAAAAATATGTCATACTTGTAAAATGTTGCAAAACGTATTGATCAGTAGATACCATAATGCAGTATTGCCAAGCTGTGTGTCTTATGATTCCATATTTATGAATGTGGTCTGAGAGCTGGAGAGGAATCTAATACAGACTTTGCTACTTGGACTGCAGTTTCTCACATAATAGTGATCACTTAGGGCCAGATTCTGGCACTCTGTGTTGAGTAGTACCTTATTCCACTAAAAACCCCAACTGAAATCATTGAGGGTACTTGTTCCCCTTAGTACACAAGTTTTACTTTGTTGGGTAAAGTGATGTCTAGAAAGCTTTGCCTAGACAGGTGACCAGAATGAACCATCTGGTGAAGCAGAAACACATAGATACATGAATTTAGGGGCCAGAAGCATCAATATTGTCATCTCACAAAATTCGGATCTCTGTGCCCTCACATCAGCCAAACTAAACAGACCAATATATGGTTTAAACTGCACTGGTTTTAGAATGTTCCTCCTTTGCCCCCAACTTTTTCTCTTTCTTTCACACACACAGAATTGAGCTCTTTGGTTAAATTCAGATCTTAGGTACAGAATTGCTGTGTACTTTATGTAACATCATTTATAATATAAGTGCATGTTAGATGCATGACAATGCATGCTTTGATGACCAAGAGCAGGAGCAAGCTTTAAGATAGGCTTGTTGGGACTAGAAAGAAAAGAGCTTAATGAGTTCATTTTGGAACTATATGAAGTTGTCATCTAAATAACTAATTTTAAATTAACTTTCTTTCTTAATATTGTAAACCCTGCAGGTTGGTAAAGGTGCTGTCTCTATAGCATTTCACGTACTGCTGCATCACTTTAATTTTAAGAAGCTAAGCTTGGAAAGTTTGAGATTTTTCTTATAAAAATGAAGTAAAAAATGTAAAAGCAGCTGAGTGGGTGCTTAGTCCCAGAAGAGACTAGAAAAAAGAAAATATTTTTTAAAGAAAGAAAATTCAAAGTCATAGCTTTTAATGCCTAGTTAGCTTCTGCTGCTGCAGTATAGGGCATACTTTTGCTGCTGAACGTCAAATCTACCAATCTATTATTTTTAGTAAAAATTAAAATAAACATGTCAATCACTGAAGCCAGGGCCAGGCAAATCTTAAGGAGAGAAGTACAAAGATAGTTTTTGTACAACAGGGGAGAAATCCTGACCTCATTGAAATCCATGGTAGTTTTGTCATTGTCTTTAATAGATGTAGGATATCATCCTAGATACTTAATGTATACATGCATGTATGCTCACACACACATAGATGTGTTTGTGACTTCAGATCCTAAAATAGTGAATTACATGCTAAACTCAAAAATGTTTTTGAATGAATCACATGTCAAAACGTTCTTTTTCTCTCTGATCACATGCATTATTCGTCTGTCATTACTGTATTGTAATTTACATTAAAACAAACAACTACCATAATTTCAATATTCAGAGCCAAATGTACAAATCCTTGTGCAGCACGTGAGCTACTCAACAAGCACAAATAACCATATACATTTGCACGTTGAGATCAGAAAAGTACAGGTTTTACATGTTCAATTGCCTGATTCTGTGTGTGCAAAAATGCTCATATAAAGGTGAACGTACATTTTGTTTTGCTCTCTCCTGGCATCGTGCTTTAAAATGAGTTGCCTAGATTTTCCATTTATGCATTTTATTACTATTAAAATACAGTTTACATTTTTAATCATAGATTTTAAGGTCAGAAGGGACCATTATGCTCATCTAGTCTGACCTCCTGCACAATGCAGGCCACAGACTTTCACCACCCATTCCTTTATCAAACCTGTGTCTGAGCCATTGAAGTCCTCAAATCATGGTTTAAAGACTTCAAGATGCAGAGAATCTTCCAGCAACTGACCCGTGCCCCATGCTGCAGCAGAAGGCAAAAAACCCCCAGGGCCTCTGCCAATCTGCCCTGGAGGAAAATTCCTTCCTGACCCCAAATATGATGATCAGCTAAACCCTGAGCATGTGGGCAAGACTCACCAGGCAGACACTCAGGAAAGAATTCTCAGCCCATCACAAGCCATTGGGCATATTTACCACTAATAGTTAAAGACCAATTAATTGCCAAAATTAGGCTATCCCATTATACCTTCCCCTCCATAAACTTACCAAGCTCAGTCTTGAAGCCAGATATGTCTTTTACCCCCACTACTCCCCTTGGAAGGCTGTTCCAGAACTTCACTCCTCTGATGGTTAGAAACCTTCGTCTAATTTCAAGTCTAAACTTCCTGATGGCCAGTTTATATCCATTTGTTCTTGTGTCCACATTGGTACTGAGCTTAAATAATTCCTCTCCCTCCCTGGTATTTATTCCTCTGATATATTTGTAGAAAGCAATCATATCTCCCCTCAGCCTTCTTTTGGTTAGGCTAAACAAGCCAAGCTCTTTGAGTCTCCTTTCATAAGACAGGTTTTCCATTCCTCGGATCATCCTAGTAGCCCTTCTCTGTACCTGTTCCAGTTTGAATTCATCCTTCTTAAACATGGGAGACCAGAACTGCATACAGTATTCCAGATGAGGTCTCACCAGTGCCTTGTATAACGGTACTAACATCGCCTTATCTCTACTGGAAATACCTCCCCTGATGCATCCCAAGACTGCATTAGCTTTTTTCATGGCCATATCACATTGGCGGTTCATAATCATCCTGTGATCAACCAATACTCCGAGGTCCTTCTCCTCCTCTGTTATTTCCAACTGATGCATCCCCATCTTATAACAATAATTCCTGTTATTAATCCCTAAATGCATGACCTTGCACTTTTCACTATTAAATTTCATCCTATTACTATTACTCCAGTTTACACGATCATCCAGATCTTCCTGTATGATATCCCGGTCCTTCTCTGTATTGGCAATACCTCCCAGCTTTGTGTCATCTGCAAACTTTATTAGCACATTCCCACTTTTTGTGCCAAGGTCAGTAATTAAAAGATTAAATAAGATTGTTCCCCAAACCGATCCATGAGGAACTCCACTAGTAACCTCTCTCCAGCCTGACAGTTCACCTTTCAGTACGACCTGTTGTAGTCTCCCCTTTAACCAGTTCCTTATCCACCTTTCAATTTTCATATTGATCCCCATCTTTTCCAATTTAGCTAATAATTCCCCATGTGGAACCGTATCAAGTGCCTTACTGAAATCGAGGTAAATTAGATCCACCACGTTTCCTTTGTCTAAAAAAATCTGTTACCTTCTCAAAAAAGGAAATCAGGTTGGTTTGGCATGATCTACCTTTTGTAAAACCATGTTGTAATTTGTCCCAATTACCATCAACCTCAATGTCCTTAACTACTTTCTCCTTCAAAATTTTTTCCAAGACCTCACATACTACAGATGTCAAACGAACAGGCCTGTAGTTGCCCAGATCACTTTTTTTGCCCTTTCTTAAAGATAGGAACTATGTTAGCAATTCTCCAGTCATACGGTACAACCCCTGAGTTTACAGATTCATTATATCATTAGTATGATATAACAAGATAATATGGATTACGATGCATAGTGTACTTCTCTAACACACCAAAAATGAACAGTTAATACCTGTGCTTCACTTTGGTATTGGATATAAAGTGTATTTATAGACATAAAATAACATGATCAGATATACTGAATGAATTCAAACTGGCAATAGATCTTCTCAACCATTTGGTGGTGCTAAATGCTCTGTTTAAGGTAAGAACTGAGACTAGATACAGTTGATTCAAAAGTGTTCTTGGGTATAGTAAGTGTGCAGTTTTTTTATTTTATTTCAAGGAAATAAGACCATTACAAGAATATTTGCATGTCATACAGATTAATGTAAAATTTCATTTAGAAATTGTCTGCTAAATATATTGTGTTTTTTTTTCCCCAAAATGTTACTATTCTGTGTAATTTGCTGCTATGGTTAATGTAAGCTTCAGGTGAATCTTCAATTTATATTTGATCACATTTATTGACCATAGTACGTACACAAATATTGTGGTAAAAATGAATTGTAGAGTTCAACTGTTTCTGTGATCTTACCAGGTATATTAGACAAAATGCACATTGGGTGCTTAATCATGGTACATCTGATTGAAATGTCAGTGTTCTGTAAGAACACTAGCCATTCATTACACAGGGGTTCTAGTAATGCCTAGTGGCGAGTGGTTTAATGGTAGAACACTTATTTATTTTGATAAATGGTTGATTTATGAATTAAAACTTTTTTCATAACCATGTTATTCATTCTCTCTTTGAGAGTACATGTATGAATTGTCAGAAAAGTTTAAATAGGATAATGTGAAATTATTAAGCTGAACATGGTGTCCTCATTGTATGGTGGCATACCAGTTGTTGCCAGAAAGCAATGCAAGAGATGTTTTCCATTTTTTGTTGTGAAACTTTGATTTATGTTTGGTTAACCTAGTTAAAAATGTACAGCATTATTAATTACTGCTATCGAGGAAATATCTGTCTTAGCTGTACCATTTGTGTATAAGAGGAAGATATTTAATTGTTGAATCCTCAAACTATAATAATGAAAGTGAAGTAGCAGAACAAATCTGAAAAATGATAATTATTATGAAGATGAAAATGTGAAAGAGTCAATAAATGACATATGTCTTTTAAAAAAAGAAATAATAATGGACATACAGTTTCTGAAGCTAGCAAGCATACACCAGAGCTCATAGATCAGAAGCACTGTATCCCATTCATGATCTGAATTTTATGCTGCTTTACACTTAAATTAATAGGGTCACATGCCAGAGGTGTATTAATATTTTTATGTGTTAGTTCTTTCACCGCTAAAAATGACCTAATTGTTTCATATTTCTTTCTTATAAATTATCCAGTAACAAGAAAATAACCCAGTTTTGAGACCCACCCCACAGCAGAAATCTTATGCTCTTTATGCAAGTTTGATTTATAGACATGTACTGCAGAGCAGAGTGAATATGAAACATTCATCTTCCTATGGCTAGTTGCCATGGAAACGTAGTACACAGTACAATATCATTCCAGCTCTGGTGATGCCTGCAGTAGTTTATTCCTTTGTTGTTCTCATTTCTTAAGCAACTGTCTTGCAGCCTTTCATATTATCACAATTAATCACATACACAAGTCTGTATTGTTATCTCTTCAAAATGATTTCCAATTGATAAAATACATTTTTATGTGTACATGTGTATATATTTGTGAATGTATATTTTTGTTCAATTCATTGGTTAAAAGCTGGTCACATGCTCAGAAATAACATATTATTGCTCATGAACTGATACATCTGTACAATATACCATGTCGAATATCACAGAAATTTACAGAAAGCTACTTTCATCCAAGAAAATATTTTCTTGCTCTGGCCCTCCAGCTTCCTTTGAAGTTTCCTATCAGGGACTGGTGTCCCATCTCTACTATTTCTCCATAGACAAATTTCCTGCTCTGGGAGGGCAGGAATTAAATACAGCCCAATAGCTCCTCCTGCCTTCGCCCAGACTGCTTTTGCTAGATGAGGAAGAATCCAGAGACTGTCAGAACACCCAATCTGTCCCTGCCCTTAACTGGTGAGAAGTAAGGGAAATCGAAAAAACCCCATCATTAATACTAAAAATACCAACTACGTGCAAGGGTGATAAATTAACAAAAATATTGCCCTGAGGTAAAAGTGCTCTAGAGATTATGATATTTGTTTAGGAACCAAAGGCTCCTTCTGATATATTCCCTTGAAATTAATCAGTGGGCCCGATCCTGCAGTCTTCACAAGAGTAAGGAATACAAACCAAGGACCATTAATTTTAATAATAACAGTGGCATACGGTTATGCATAAGTAGGCCAGTTCATAAATAATTAATAATAAAGGGAAGAGGAATGTTCCTTTTGGGAGTTATTTCATAAGAAATAGATCCCTTAATGGATTTTCGTTAAGAATTTTTCTTGGGTTTTATTGTTTGGTTTGTATTTGTTATTTTTTTATGGTTAGGGCCATGAGCTTGAATGGATAACGCCAGGGTGGCAATTAGTGTTGGAAAGCAAATTAAAGCTTTGAAAGTGCCTTTGCAGGAGAAGGATGATGCTTCACTTGATGGAGGTCATTGATAGTCAAGTCAAACTACTTTCCTCAGTTATTTGTGTGGAAAAATTAAAAATGTACTTCAGTGGACAGAAAAACTGTTATAAGTAAATAAGTAAACCTACTCCAATTTAAGATGCAGTCTTGAAAATATAGGTTTTAAACAGATACTATCTAGTACCTAAATCTTTTCCTCTTCTGCGTTCCAGTCCTGCAAACACTCACTCACAGTCTTAATTTAAAGCATGTGGGTTAGATCCATTGAAGTGAGAGGGAGTACTTGCATGCTTAAAATTAAGTGTATGCAGGATTGGGATCCAGGAATGCAATTCATGTGCAAATATATGTATATAGTCCTGCGTATATGCATCAACTGCACCTGAAAAATTAGGTATATTTCTTCCTATGTAGGAATATGCCATTACAAAAAATGGACCTTAAACTTTTGAAAACTACACACCTGGACTAAAAACATTACTTAAATGAAA
The DNA here is from genome assembly GCF_013100865.1 of Trachemys scripta elegans. Taxonomy (NCBI): domain Eukaryota; kingdom Metazoa; phylum Chordata; order Testudines; family Emydidae; genus Trachemys; species Trachemys scripta. Next base: position 32,297,558 of record NC_048301.1, read on the forward strand.
TGCTTAGATATTTTCTACTTCTGTGTCCTCTTATTTTAAAGACCGTTTACTTCACATAGGGTAAGCCTATAGAATAGCCTTTACAATGTATAAATATAGCATTCATAAAATATGCCAAATTGACAGCTTTGGGGATTGAATTATTATTTATAAACAACTAGTGTGGGTTTCTTCTCTTTGCCCTGACGGTGTCTCAGTTCTGAAAGGGATCATCTCTAAGAGTGAAAGCATTGTTTGAGACTTATGACAATTCAGTCCATGGTCTCTTTTACTGGGACTACCAACTAGGATGTTCATTATTTTCTGTTGCATTAGCTGTTGGTATGATACAATTTCTGTCCACTGGGAATTAAACTCCGGACCACCAAGCTCATCTTACTTAGACTACTAAGCAATTATTAGACAGCAAAAACTGTTGGTCACGATCATCCAGTACTAGGTTGAACCACTGACCTGGAGGGGAAGGCTTAGAATGACCAGACAGCAAATATGAAAAATCGGGACAGGGGGTGGGGGATAATAGTTGCCTCTCTCTCTCTCTCTCTCTCTATATATATATATATAAAAAAGACCCCAAAATTGGGACTGTCCCTGTAAAATCAGGACATCTGGTCACCCTAGGAAGCTTCAAATACCCCATTAGCTCCCTCAGAATATTCCCATTTTGATTGAAATTAGAGTTAGTTCCGGTTTTAAGGTAAAAGATTACCAATATCCTCTAAAATGTACCTTTTATTGAAAGTGTAATCTGTCCTAGATATTTTGCTAGCCCAGGAGAGTATAGTATAGACTCAAGAAAGGCAACTATGGATGGAATTTTTCACTTATTCCTAATGATTAATCTAAAGAGTTGTTGTTTATTTGTATTATAGTAGCACCTAGAAGCCTGAATCAAAAGTCAGGCCCCCATTGTGCTAGATGCTGTACTAATAGACAGTAAGACAGTCCTTGCCTTGGAGAGTTTATGATCAAAGCAGACAAAACAGGCAAAGGGTGGAGAGGTAGCATTATAATCCCACTTTTAAAGATGGGGGACAGAGGCACAGAGAAATTAAATTACTTGCCCATTGTTACAAAAGAAATCTGTGGCAGAGTCCAGAATTGAACCACCTCTCCTGAATCCTAATCCAGTGCTTTAACCAAAACAACAACCTTTCTTGTTCTGTTTGGAATTAGAAATCAACTTTCTACAAGTGTATTATTCTCTAATGTGTCTCTAATGTTTACATTGTTTTCTGACGCTTGCTGTCTCTGTATCTCTGCTGCAAATTGAGAAAGCTGCCTTAGAAAGTACAATATGATTGGTAAGAGGATACCATAATTCTTCATGCTAACAAAACTTTATTGAATTAATGCCTAGTTAAAAAAATTGGTGAAAGGGCTTGTACTTTGTTTTTGACATGACATATTAAGTCATTACATAGTGTAATGAACATGCTTAAACTAATTGTCAGTATGTACTAGCACAGTATAGTATGCACTAGATAATTACAGTTCTCACAATCCTTTCATTTGGTCCTAGGTATTTTATTTTAATTAAGAGTAAAATATTGGTAAAAGTACACAAACTGTATGTGTGTTCTAGTAATCTTTATATTCAGAAAATTGTCCAGGTTTTTAAAAGTGTGCATGTTGCTGTCGTACTTGTATTTTTGTGTTGGTTTGTATTACATCTTTCAGAATCAGAATATTTCCTTCAGGAGACAGAAAAAGGCAATGTCACCCACCTCTCACCCCCAGAGTCTAGAAAAATGTGGCTTCTGAAACCGAAAGAGGAAGCCAATTAAAATGTTCTTTCCTAGAACCTTTGATAAGTTGTACTGACTACCTTCAAAAAGTTTGACAAATGGAGGATTTTGCCGTTGATTCAGCCCTGAGATGACTAGATTGATTTAAAATAAACAAACAAAAAAACCTTCAGACCCTTAGATTCTCTTTCATATCTGGGAGACAGAAAACTGGATTCCATTCTGAAGTAATAGCATGATGACTTAGGGAGGTTTCAGTACAACCCTAAATTCTTTCTGTTAATCTCAAAAGCTTAAAATCTAAGACTTCCTAAAATCTCTCTTCCTTCTGACAAAAGAGAGAGACTAGCAGACTTACTTGGATGGTAGAAGCATTTTGGGGAGCTGACCAGCTAAATGGTCTTAGTTGAAAGAGAGAATGTGGCACATCCTTCAACTAGAGGGGAAGGATGTGAGCTATGTATCTATATCTCTTCAGCAACTGGTACCAGGACTCAGTCATGATTCATTCAGACAATGCCCAGGTCTTGTGATATTCAAACTGAAAGAGCAAAAGTCTGTGTGCCAAAGCAAAGATTCTTGTGTATTGGGCAGAATTTAATTACTGTTATAATATCACTCAGAGGCCTAAATCAGGAATGGGGCCTCATCATGCTAAATGTTGTCTCTGCCCAATGGAGATTTACAGTCTATTTCAGAGATATTTTGCTCCCATATAAGTAGTTTTTCTGATATGGGTCCTCAGAAATCAAGTTGATTAGCTGCCCAGGATATGTCAGGATTCACTCAAGTGAATGAGAACTGTTTGACTTAATGTGCTGCAAGTGAAGACCTGTAAACCTTGAATTTTTTATTTGAGCCAACTAAAAAGTCCACAGGTTTCATGCCAGTTCTGGTAACTGTCTCTTGCTATAGATTTTTTTCTGAACACACTGCATTTAAAAATGTGGGAAATATATGGTTCTCATGCATAACTTCAATGTGGCTTCAGTGGACTTGGTACAAAGATCTTCTGCTAACCCTACAGCTGAGGATTCCACTTTCTCTTGATCGAAGACCCAGCAAAGTGCAGTCATTTAGAAAAGCTTTTTTCTGGCAATTTACAGGCACTCCATGTGAGACCTGGGTCTTTCATTTGCACTGTCCTCGAGAGTGGACACAGTTCCCTCCCAAAGCATATTTTTGGAGGGGCTCCCTTTTTGTGTCTGTGTCTTACGAAAATGACCTCTCCACAAGAAGGCCTTGATTGTCTCCATTCTAGATTTCTTTCCGTCAGGCCTACATCGGGATCTAGCATCTCCTATCTTTGAAGTCCAGATCTGTGTACTAGTGGCAGTAAGGTGGAAGGTGAATTGATTCATAGTGGGTTCTTATTTACGTTGTAAAAAAAAAATTGTCAAAGCAGTCTGTCAACCAGCCAGTGGTTCCTTTTTGGAATCTTGAAATTTTCTGTTTTACCCTCCTTCATCCCATTCCTTTGAATTTATAACTGTCATCTTTTCCTTCCTCCTCTATCTTCCTCAATCTGTGATAAGGAAGAAACTTCCTTGAATGGATAAATTGTTCTGTAACTTGACCCTTATATGGTTTCTTGCTCCTTTCTTTGAAGCATCTGATACTTAGAGTTGCCAACTTTCTAATCGCACAAAGCTGAACACCCCTATCCCGCCCCTCCTCCGAGGCCATGCCTCCGCCCCACCCCTTCTCTGAGGCCATGCCCCCCGCTTGCTCCATCCCCCCCCCTCCATCACTCACTCTCTCCAACCCTCACTCACTTTCACCGGGCCTGGGCAGGGGGTTGGAATGTGGGAGGGGGTGAGGACTCTAGCTGGAGGTGTGGGCTCTGGGGTGGGGCCAGAAATGAGTGGTTTGGAGTGCAGGAGGGGGCTCTGGGCAGGGGCCAAGGGGTTCAGAGTATGGGAGGGAGTGTGGGCTCCAGCTGGGTGTATGGACTCTGGGGTGGGGCTGGGGATGAGGAGTTTGGGGTGTAGGAGGGGGCTGGGACAGGGTTTTGAGGTGTTAGGGGGGTGCGGGCTCCGGGAGGGAGTTTGGGTGCAGGAGGGGACTCCAGGATGGGGCAGGGGGTTGGGGTGTGGGAGGGGGCTCAGGGTACAGGGTGCTAGCAGAACTTACCATAGCTCCCGGGAAGCGGCCGCCAAGTCCCTTCAGCCCCTAAACACACGGGTCTCCGCGCCCTGCTCTCGCGCCCACAGACGCTGCCCCCGCAGCTCCCATTTGTCATGGTTCCCAGTCAATGGGAGCTGTGGAGCCAGCCCTCAGGGCGGGGGCAGCGTGTGGAGCCTCCGTGGTGGTCGCCCGTCATCTAGGGGCTGCAGGGACCTGGCGGCCGCTTCCGGGAGCCGCGCAGAGCCAGGGCAGGTAGGGAACCTGCCTTAGTCCCTGGCCCCCCGCTGCACTGCCGACCAGACTTTTAACAACCCAGTTGGCAGTGCCAACTGAAGCCACCAGGGTCCCTTTTCAATTGGGCATTCCGGTCGAAAACTGGATGCCTGGAACCCTACTGATACAGGGCACTATGAGAGACAGGGTACCAGACAACATGGATTACTGGTGTGATCTGGTGTGGCACAGCCCATATTCCTGAACAGTAACAGCCTGTCTAGTTTACTCAGTTCTCTGTTAGGGCTTTATATTTGTGAAAAATTCCTTATTACAATTCCTGAATTTATTCTCAACTGAGGCTTATCATTCCTTCTTAAATAGGAAATGTCACTGTCCAGTTTCTGTTCTAAACCTAAGAATTGTATAATCTCACTTCACTCCACTCTTTACCTTCTCTGTGCATCAAATGCAGACTCTTTTAGATAAATTAAATTTTTTCGTCTTCTTTTTTAATCAGTCTGACAGGATCCCCAAAAGATGTAGATGTTTTGGTTTGTCATTGCCTGACACTTCATGTATCAAACTGACTTAGGCAGATGGACATCCAGCTTGTTTTACTTTGAAAGTCCATTCTGCCAGCTCTCTGGCTGCTTATTAGGCAGAATTAGGAGGGGTGGAGCTTCTGCTTCAAATTATGTACAGTCCTCTCCCTTTGTTCCTTACATGCATTTACAAGGTACTATAAAGATGATGTCACTGTCAACACATGCTTCCTTTGACAAAGGGGTGATGGCTGTTTCACTGTGGAATTTTTTGCTTCTCTGTTAATATTAAGGGCCAGTGGGCACTGGTGCTTAGAGCACATTTCTCCAGATGTCCAGGTTGCTGAATGGCTCAGAGGCAAAATATCCCTTTCAGCTTATCTGTACATTTCTCTGAACAAACATTCTGGAATCCACAAAGACCAGTTAGCAATGCAGTATTGTGTAAGGTCCCCTCCTCTTCAAAAAAGATGTCTGTGTTATCAAATGTTCACAAAGTTTAGTTAAGTTATTTTGAGTCTTTTAAGAGCTAGGGAAGAATTAATCTGGAAACTGCTTCCTAAACCAACCAAATGGGGAGCCCTGCTGGGTTGGCAGGCTTCAAAATCAGTGACTTGTGTGTCTGCCTGTTGAAAGGATGTTGTCAGGATTCTGGAGATGGGTGGCATCTCAAAGTGCATTGGCCCAACTGAAAGGTGAAGGTGCATACTTGGGGTCCATACAGATGCAGATAAAGATTGCATTTCATCTCATCTAAATCAGAATAGGCAAAGCCGACCCTGGAGGGCACCAGCTCCTTCGGGGAGTCTCATTGGTCCACATTGTTGAATAGATAACTTGTAGGACCTTTATTTACAGGTAGGGAAAATCTGTCAAGTTATTTCTTGGCTTTCTTAGAAGTCTTATTTTCCAACATGTACAATCTCCTTTCAGTCACTTTGCTGTAGATCTGTGACCAAACTGAATGCCATACTCCACTTGCAGTCTTACCAATGCTAAATTGTGAGAAATAACTAACTCTCCTAAATTTACCTGGGGTATTTCTGATTACAAAAGTAAATATATTAATCCCTTTATTAAAGTCTTGCATTATGGACTCATTTTCAGTTTTTAATGTGGTATATTCCTAGTATGTATGCAGTGTCATACTAGTTTTGTGTTTGTTCCTTAATTATGAACTTCTGGTATTTGTAACCAATTTTTGGAATCATGGAATTTCAGACTTACTTTCTCTAGAAAATGGAATATGACTCAACAATTCTTGTTGTCATGACTGATGGCTTTTGGTTCCTCCTGCTTATTGTAATCGACATTATCTGTTGATTCAGCTAATAAATATTGAGCTGGTTTTCTTACACTTCTAATTTGCAAACTTGCAGCAAATTCTTTCCTTCCTTGTAATGGTATTTATATTCCAGCTATTCTAACAAGTAGTATAAATATGGAGAATATACTGTATGTTATGCCAAAATGCAATGTTATTTCTCTACATAAATTAGCAAATACAAATATATATGCAGCATTCATTCTGCTTATATGTAAATACATAGGGTGTGACTGGGATTTTTCACCGTGAATGTTATTTAATAAAAGCAGCTAACGAATGCATGCTGAAAAGTCATAACTTCATAATTTTAAACAATTTAAATGTAATCTAAATTGGTTTTGATGTCATGTGTTAAAGAATATCAGCTGTCTGCACTTTTTATTGCTAGCTTCTAAATGTTGGAAGGTTAATAAATCCTTCAAACTACTGTACCTTTTTAATACTGACAAACTGAGTCTCATAATAAACACTTAAAATGGACTCTATCTGAAGTCAGTGTAGTGAAAAAGGTCAATGAAGGGTCACTGATGCATTTAATTAACAAGCATATAAATTAGCTAATTTGTTCTCCAGCCCTCACCTATTTTCTGTTGTTGTTTTCAAGTTGATTTCAGTGGATGTGCATTAGATTTAGTGCTTGTATGTGAGCACAACAATTCTGTTTTGCAGCCTGTTCCTTTCATTTCATACTTTCATAACTTTCTAAAACATTGGCCTGTGTGGCTGGAAATTTTCCAGTTTTCTCTTCTTGCGGTGAATTTTCTTGTGCAAGTGCTGGCTGACACACATCCTTCTATAGTGCAGGAAGACAACAACCATCTTACCTTATGTGCAAACATAAAAAAACATTTAAAAACCTGCTAAGGAATGCTGGGGATTGTAACTATTGCGTGCAGTGCTTCTGAGACTCAAAGATCAGAAATTAGTCTTTTGGATCATTGATTCAGCACCAGACTTAGAAAAGTTTACTTGTCATGAAAAAAATTGTACTAGTCTATCAAATGTTTCTCTGGGCTGAGAAGTTATGTAAGTTTGGAGGTTTTAAAGTTGGATGTAATCTAATTTATCTCTTCCTTTTTTTTTTAATACTAGTAGTCTAAATCCTGAATAGTTTCACAAAGCTTTGAGAAAAGTTTAGCTCTGTCCCTCAGCTATGATATTCCCTAACAATACACAGGGACCTGTCCACAATCCAAAAACAATATTGCAGACCTGATGACTACACAGTTTCAATCAGTAGTGTGAGTGTGGAAGGTGTCTAAGATCCTTTCAAGAGTGTAAATTTTAACCATGTAATAACCAGGTCTTCTGACTTAGATTAATTTGTAGCGTAGTCATGCCTTTGGTTATACATTATGCACGTACTTCTGATTTAGTACCTACATATTTTCCTTTGATTATTTTAGAATCTGCCTAGCCCTGCTATTTAATTCTATACCATTTACATCTTCACTTCTTGACCTGAACTGTTGTGTACTACTTCATAGCTCTCTTAAATATCTACTGTGTTCTTCCCAAGATGGGGCTTTACCTACTTCATAGGTATAGTTTACCTATCCTTTACCTACTTCATAGGTATAGTTAAATCAGCTTTTCTGCTCTGCATTAAGTGGAAATTCGTAGAATCATAAAATCATAGAAGATTAGGATTGGAAGAGACTTCAGGAGGTCATCTAGTCCAACCCCCTGCTCAAAGCAGGACCAACCCCAACTAAATCATCCCAGCCAGGGCTTTGTGAAGCTGGGCCTTAAAAACCTCTAAGGATGGAGATTCCACCACCTCCCTAGGAAACCCATTCCAGTGCTTCACTACCCTCCTACTGAAATAGTTTTCCTAATATCCAACCTAGACCTCCCACACTATAACTTGAGACCATTGCTCCTTGTTCTGTCATCTGCCACCACTGAGAACAGCCTAGCTCCATCCTCTTTGGAACCCCCGTTCAGGTAGTTGAAGGCTGCTATCAAATCCGCCCCTCACTCTTCTACAGACTAAATAAGACCAGTTCCCTCAGCCTCTCCTCATAAGTCATGTGCCCCACACCCCTAATCATTTTCATTGCCCTCCGCTGGACTCTCTCCAATTTGTCCACATCCTTTCTAGGGGGGGGCCGCCAAACTGGACAAAATACTCCAGATGTGGCCTCACCAGTGCTGAATAGAGGGGAATAATCACCTCCCTCGATCTGCTGGCAATGCTCCTACTAATACAGCCCAATATGCCACTAACCTTCTTGGAAACAAGGGCACAGTGTTGACTCATATCCAGTTTCTCATCCATTATAATCCCCAGGTCCTTTTCTGCAGAACTGCCGCTTAGTTAGTCAGTCCCCTGCCTGTAGTGGTGCATTGGATTTGCCATCCAGGACTTTGTACTTGTCTTTGTTGAACCTCATCAGATTTCTTTTGGCCTGATCCTCCATTTTGTCTAGGTCACTCTGGACCTTATCCCACCCTCCAGCGTATCTCCCTTTCCCCCCAGCTTAGTGTCATCTGCGAACTTGCTGAGGGTGCAATCCATCCCATCATCCAGATAATCAATGAAGATGTTGAACAAAACCGGCCCCAGGATCAACCCCTAGGGCACGCCGCTTGATACTGGCTGCCAACTAGACATCGAGCCATTGATCACTACCCATTGAGCCCGATGATCTAGCCAGCTTTCTATCCACCTTATAGTCCATTCATCCAATTCATACTTCTTTAACAAGAATACTGTGGGAGACCGTATCAAAGGCTTTGCTAAATTGAAGGTATATCATGTCCACCGCTTTGCCCATACCCACAGAGCCAGTTATCTCATCATAGAAGGCAATCAGGTTGTTCCGGCATAACTTGCCCTTGGTGAATCCATGTTGACTGTTCCTGATCACCTTCTTTTCCTCTAAGTTCTTCAAAATGGATTCATTGAGGACCTGTTCCATGATTTTTCCAGGGACTGAGGTGAGGCTGACAGGGCTGTAGTTCACCGGATTCTCCTTCTTCCCTTTTTTAAATATGGTCACTATATTTGCCTTTTTCCAATTGTCCAGGACCTCCCCCGATTGCCACGAGTTTTCAAAGATAATGGCCAATGGCTCTGCAATCACATCAGCCAACTCCCTCAGCACCCTCAGATGCATTAGATCCAGTCCAATGGACTTGTGCATGTCCAGCTTTTCTAAATAGTCCTTAACATGTTCTTTCACCACCTCCTCCCCATACTGTGCTGCCCAGTGCAGCAGTCTGGAAGAAGACCTTGTCTGTGAAGACTGAGGCAAAATAAGAATTGAGTACTTCAGTTTTTTCCACATCATCTGTTACTATGTTGCCTCCCCCATTCAGCAAGGGTCCCACAACTTTCCCTGACCTTCTTGTTGCTAACATACCTGTAGAAACACTTCTTGTTACCCTCCACGTTCCTTGCTAGCTCAATGATTTCTCTGTTAAGCCAAGCTGGTTGCCTGCCATATTTGCTATTCTTTCTGCACATCAGGATGGTTTGTTCCTGCACCCTCAATAAGGCTTCTTAAAAATACAGCCAGCTCTTCTGGATTCCTTTCCCTCTCATATTAGCCTCCCAGGGGATCCTGCCCATCAGTTCTTCTGGACTCGGCGGCATGGACCTTGTCCTCAGGAATTGCCATGAGTTGTAGCTTATGGATGCAGGCCGCGGGGCTCCCGCCCAAGATTCAGCAAACTATGCAGGACCAGCCTTTCGATGGGGTGTTTACTGCTTGCTGAAGACAGACAGATTCCAGGCTGCATAGCCTAAAGGATTCCAGGGCTACAATGAAATCCTTGGATATGCACACCCCGGCAACCCAAAGAAAGCCCTTTAAGCCCCAACCGCAGCAACAGCGGTCATATCCTCCTTGGCTGAGGCAGAATCCCTACAGATACAGGGGCAGAAATGGCAGGCGCAAGCCCTGCCAATCCTCAGTCTGGGCAGGGCCAGGGTCCAACTAAACCTTCATCAGGTGGTCATTTTGAAGGTGCACTCGAGGATGGAACACCTGTTTCAGCACCAGATTCTTTCCCGTGTTTTCTGAATTGTCTATCCCTCTTCTACCGTGCTTGGTCCCAAATAACATCGGACCACTGGATCCTTCACACAGTAGAAGTGGGATATTCTCTCCAATTCTGCTCCTCCCGTCCCTCTTCAGGGACCCTTTTCACGAGCAACTCCTTATCCAGGAGGTGCAGTTGCTTCTTGCCATAGGAGCGGTGGAGGAGGTTCCTCAGGAGCTATGGGGAAAGGGATTCTACTCCTGCTATTTCCTAATTCCCCAAGGCAAAGGGGGGGATCTCCAACCCATTCTAGACCTGCAAGGACTCAACGAATTAATGGTGAAGTTGAAGTTCCGTATGGTCTCCCTGAGCACAATTATCCCTTCCTTGGATCCAGGAGACTGGTACGCCACCCTTGACATGAAAGACGCGTACTTTCACATAGCCATTTGGCCTGCACACAGGCGATTTCTAAGGTTTGTGGTCAACCACAAACATTATCAGTTCATGGTCCTCCCATTCGGTCTGTCGACAGCCCCTGCCCCCCCTAGTTTTCACCAAGTGCGTGTCAATCATAGCAGCCTTCCTTTGCAAGAGACAGGTGCAGGTATAGCCCTACCTCAATGACTGGCTGCTCAGGGGGCACACCGGGGAGCAGGTAGAATCTCAGGTCTGGTTAGTGAGATCCACTTTCAAGAGGCTGGGCCGCCTCCTCAACGTGAACAAGTCAACCTTATCTCCGACCCAAAGAACAAAGTTCATCAGAGCAGTGCTGGACTCAGTGCAGGCAAGAGTGTTTCTGCCGGAGACACGATTCCAAGCCATGTCCAACATCATTCAAGGCCTCAGGTAATTCCCAACCACTACTGCAAGGGGTAGCCTACATCTCCTCAGCCACATGGCAGCCTGCACTTATGTGGTCTGGCATGCCAGGCTGAGGCTCAGACCCCTGCAAGCGTGGCTTGCGTTGGCCTATCACCCGGGACATGACAACCTGGACTTAGTAGTGACGGTATCAGAGCACATACTCAAGTCCCTCCAGTGGTGGCTCAACCCTCGGATGGTGTGCGAAGGAGTCCCCTTCAACAGCTCCCAGCCCTCCTTGTCCCTGGTAACGGATGCGTGAGCTCTGGTTTGGGGTGTGCATTTGGGAGATCTACAAACGCAGGGCCTATGGTCTTGGGACAAGCTCTCCCTTTATAGCAACAGCAAGGAGCTCTGGGCAGTTTAGCATGCCAAACTTTTCAGGCCCAGCTGAAAGGCCGGTGTGTGGCAGTGAGGACGGACAACACCACTGCCATGTTTTACATCAACAAGCAGGGTGAAGCCCGTTCCTCCCTCCTGTGTCAAGAAGCCCTCAGGCTCTGGGAGTTCTGCCTAGCCCACTCCATTCACCTAGAAGCATCCTATCTTCCAGGGGCTCAGAACAACCTGGCAGACCACCTCAACAGATTGTTCCACAATCATGAGTGATCTGTGTGTCCGGACGTCATACACTCCATCTTCCAAAGGTGGGGGTTCCCCAGATCAGCCTGTTTTGCCACCCGCAGCAACAGGAAGTGCCAGATGTTTTGCTCCTTCCAGAATCATAGTACGGGCTTGGTCACGGACGTGTTTCTGCTATCCTGGAGAGGCCGTCTGTTGTATGCCTTTCCCCCATTCCCTCTGGTGCACAAGGTTTTTCTCAAGGGTCCACAGGGACAGAGCGGAGGTAATCCTGGTGGCCCTGGCGTGGCTTTGACATCCCTGGTACACCACACTCTTGGAACTGTCAGTGGATGCCCTGATTGCATTGCCACTCCACCCCAACCTGATCACTGAGGACCACAGTCGCCTGCTCCACCCAGACCTCGCGTCTCTCCATTTCATGGTTAAACCCCAGGGAACTTCTGTGCTCGAAACCTACAAGGGAGGTCCTACTTGGCAGCAGGAAACCATCCACCAGAGCCACTTATCTAGCTAAGTGGAAAAGGTTCACTTGTTGGTGTGCCCAGTATCACACACCTCCAGTCCAGGTGCCTATACCATTCATCCTAGAGTACCTAGAGTACCTCCTACACCTAAAACAACAGGGCCTGGCAGCAGCATCCATCTCACTGCTATCTCAGCCTTCAACCCAGGAGTTTCTGGATGTATTTGCCAACCCCATGGTTGGACATTTCTCAAGGACCTGGACTGCCTCCATCCACACATTAGGCAGCCAGTTCTTGCGTGAGACCTTAACTTGGTTCTCTCCAAATTAATGTGGCCCCCATTTGAACCGCTAGTGACTTACTCCCTCCTCTATCTATCGTACACGGTAGCTTTTCTGGTCGCCATTACCTCAGCAAGAAGGGTGTCTGAGTTGAAGGCCCTCACCTCTGACCCACCTTACCTGGTCTTTCACAAGGATAAAATGCAACTTAGGCCTCACCCGACCTTTCTTCCTAAGGTTGTGTCACATTTTCACACGAGTCAAGACTATACCTGCTTGTTTTCTTTCCTAAGCCTTATGCCAGTAACTGCGAGCAGAGGCTGCATTTTCTGGATGTTTGGCGGGTGCTGGCCTTCTAGTTTGAACACACTAAGCCGTTCAGAACCAGCTATTCGTAGGGGTGGCTGACCGAGTGAGAGGACTCCCGGTATCATGGCAAAGAATATCCTCCTGGATCACGTCCTGCATCCGCACGTGCTACGAGTTAGCCAAAATCCCAGCTCCGACACTTACGGCACACTCCACAAGCCTCATCGGTGGCATTCCTGACCCAAATCCCGATCCAAGAAATCTGCAGGGCCACAACTTAGTCCTTGGTGCATAAGTTCACCTCTCATTATGCCATCGTCCAGCATGCTAGAGATGATGCAGCTTTTGCCAGAGCATTGCTCCAATCAGCAGTTCCATAACTCTGACCCCACCCCTTAGGTAAGGCTTGGGAGTCACCTAATTGGAATCAATATGAGAAATCACTTGAAGAAGAAAGAACAGTTACTCACCTTCTTGAAACTGACAGGTTTCAGAGTAGCAGCCGTGTTAGTCTGTATCTGCAAAAAGAAGAACAGGAGTACTTGTGGCACCTTAGAGACTAACAAATTTATTAGAGCATAAGCTTTCGTGGACTACAGCCCACTTCTTCGGATGCATATAGAATGGAACATATATTGAGGAGATATATATACNGCACCTTAGAGACTAACAAATTTATTAGAGCATAAGCTTTCGTGGACTATAGACTACTATGCATCCGAAGAAGTGGGCTGTAGTCCACGAAAGCTTATGCTCTAATAAATTTGTTAGTCTCTAAGGTGCCACAAGTACTCCTGTTCTTCTTCTTGAAACTGTTGTTCTTCGAGATGTGTTGCTCATATCCATTCCAATACCCACCTGCCTTCCCCTCTGTCGGAGTAGCCGGCAAGAAGGAACTGAGGAGGCGCCGGGTCAGCAGGGGGTTCCACAGCCGACCAGACAGGTGCTGCGAGGGGAAAAACTTCCTGACGACCGTGCATGTGGCACTCACACAACTAATGTGTGTATCCCTCCCTCGGGGAAGGGATAGCTCAGTGGTTTGATCATTGGCCTGCTAAACCCAGGGTTGTGAGTCCAATCCTTGAGGGGGACATTTAGGGATCGGGGTGGGGGGAACATCTGTCAGGGACAGTACTTGGTCCTGCTAGTGAAGGCAGGGGACTGGACTCAATGACCTTTCAAGGTCCCTTCCCATTCTATGAGATAGGTATATCTCGATTTATTATTTAATTGGAATGGACATGAGCAACACATCTCGAAGAACAACAATTATGAGAAGGTGAGTAACCGTTCTTTCAGTTGCCAGTGTAGACATAGCCTCAGATAGCATCTCGTGCCATTCTTTCCACCAGGAGTGCCAGCCTTAATAGCCCCATTCTCTTCTTCTGCTCTTGACTCCACCCCAGCCTATGCATGAAATATCCTTTTGCTGCTTGTTCTTATTCAATACTTTCTAAAGATTCCCTACTTGTACTTGTCCCACAAGAAATTAGTTGTTTTTAATTCCCCTGCTCTCCAAGTTTTGCAGGTGCATCCTGACAACTCTCTCCACTAGACAGTATTTTTTTCAGGGCAGAGATTGTCTTTGTGTATTTTTGTGCATCAAGCAAACTGCATTAAGTAGTAAAATGAAGAAGTGTCAGAGGCAAATATTAAAGACTATTTAAAAATTATCAAAGAAAACAAATGGGGAAGAGTATAGTTTCTCTAGGCAAAGGTTTGAAATAATGTAGAAATCATGGGTGAAATCAAATAGGATAAAGTAATGGAGGGGAATGGTACAAATGGGAAATAGCAAGTGTTCAAAGATAAATGAATGTATGTCCTAATGTTATGCATGTTGCTTAGCAACAAGCAGTAAAAATGTGGATGAACAAGTAAGAACAAAAAGTAATTAAAGGAAAGAAAGGCATATGCATGGTACAGTATAATAATCAGGTAGAGGGAAAAATATGAGAAAAGCAAAGAAGAAGAATAAAAAATAGATTTCAAAGAAGGTTAAGATAAACATGAGACCATTTTTTAATCTGTGTAGTCTGATTCAATTTTTGCATAATATTAGGACAAACAGGTATCAACTTGCAGTAACGTATAATACCTAAACATGCACTGAATATAAAAGAAAAATGTATAGAAGAAGGAAAAAAGCAATAAGCAGAGCAATACTATAACAAGAGTTTATCTGCAACATAGAATTAACACAGCTTTTAAAAAATCCCAGTCACATGGAAAATGAGCAGTTGAAATAATACCACTATCTTTAGGCAGAAATCCAACTTGCCCATAGCCTCTGTCTCTGAATCACTTCTGCGGAGAGCATGTTCTTGTGGCTGCTTTCAAAGCTTCATTTCCAGTTTTTCACATAGGCACAATTCCCTAGAGTATGGTGCTGCACTAGACTGTATTCAAATATGATTATGAATTTATTGAGAGATTTGTGGTCAAAATGTATTAAAATAAATTCTTCTTGATGCTTTTTCATCTCACAGCCTTCTTTGGGGAAAAATACAGTATAGTACTGATATTCACTGAATCTTGCATGCGTGATAAATCCCTTTAAAAGAAGAATTGTCTTGTCACAGAAGTGGGAATCAAGAGACATGGTTTCTATTCCTGGCACTGCCACAGGCCTCTTTTGTGCTCTTCAGCAAGTCACTTAACATCTAGGTGCCTCAGTTTCCTCACTGCTGAAATGGAGATAATTTTTACCAACCTCATAAGGGTGCTATGTCATGTCATAATTATTAATGCTTGTACACTGAGATTCTCTGTTGGAACATGCTGTAGAAGTATTTTTATGCCAGCTATTACATGAATCTTGTTTTTACAATGTTCATAATCGGTAAATATTATAAAAAAATCAATAAACAGAAAGTTTTAAAAATATATTAGGGCTGTCAAGCAATTTAAAAAATTAATCACAATTAATCGTGCAATTAAAAAAATTAATTGTGATTAATTGCATGATTAGTCAAACGTTAAACAATAACAGAATACCATGTATTTAAATATTTTTGGATGTTTTCTACATTTTCAAATATATTGATTTCAATTACATCACAGAACACAAAGTGTACAGTGCTCATTTTATATTTATTTTTGATTACAAATATTTGTGCTGTAAAAAAAAAAAGAAATTGTATTTTTTCAATTCACCTCATAGAAGACTGTAATACAATCTTTTTATCATGAAAATTGAATTTACAAATGTAGAATTATGTACAAAAAATAACTGCATTCAAAAATAAAACAATGTAAAACTTTAGCGCCGACAAGTCCATTCAGTCCTACTTGTTCAGTGAGTCACTCAGACAAACAAGTTTGTTTATATTTGCAGGAGATAATGCTGCCCGCTTTTGTTTACAATGTCCCCTGAAAGTGAGAACAGGCGTTCACATGTCACTGTTGTAACCGGCATTGCAAGATATTTACGTGCCAGATGTATTAAAGATTCATATGTCCCTTCATGCTTCAACCATCATTCCAAAGGACATGCATCCAGGCTAATGAGAGGTTCTGCTCAATAATGATCCAAAGTAGTGCAGACCAATGCATGTTCACTTTCATCATCTGAGTCAGATACTATCAGCAGAAGATTGATTTTCTTTTTTCGCGGTTCGGATTCTGTAGTTTCCACATCGAAGTGTTGCTTCTGAAGCCATGCTCCACACCTCATTCTTCTCAGATTTTGGAAGGCACTTCAGATTCTTAAACCTTGGGTCGAGTGCTGTAGCTATCTTTAGAAATCTCACTTTGGTATCTTCTTTGTGTTTTGTCAAATCTGCAGTGAAAGTGTTCTTAAAATGAACAACATGTGCTGAGTCATCTCCTGAGACTGCTATAACATGAAATATATGACTGAATCTGAGTAAAACAGAACAGGAGACATACTATTTTACCCCAAGGAGTTCAGTCATAAATTTAATTAACACATTATTTTTTTAACAAGCATCATCAGCATGGAAACTTGTCCTCTAGAATGGTGGCCGAAGCATGAAGGGACATACACATGTCGCTTCTCGGCTCTCTATGAGCTAAGATCAAGCGTAGTACCTGTTCTTATCAGTTTAATGTCTGGCACGTAAATATCTTGCAATGCCAGCTACAAAAGTGCCTTGCAAATGCCTATTCTCACTTACAAGTGACATTGTAAATAAAAAGCCGGCAGCATTATCTCCGGTAAATGTAAACAAACTTGTTTGTCTGAGTGACTGACTGAACAAAAGTCTAGGACTGAGTGGACTTGTAGACTCTAAAGTTTTGCATTGTTTTATTTTTGAATGCAGGTACATAAAAAAAATCTACATTTGTAAGTTGCACTTTCACAATAAAGAGATTGCATTACTGTATTGTATGAGGTGAATACTATTTTTCAATTTCTTTTATCATTTTTACAGTGCAAATATTTGTAATAAAAATAATATAAAGGGAGCACTGTACACTTTGTATTCTGTGTTGTAAATGAAATCAATATATTTGAAAATGTAGAAATAAATCCAAAAATATTTAATAAATTTTAATTGGTATTCTATTCATTAGCAATAAATCGCGATTAATTTTTTTGAGTTAATCGCATGAATTCATTCCTTCTTATATCAATGCCCTATTTTATGCATTTGTCAGCATGGTTTGCTAAATGATATTTCTTTCTCATGTTGCCCTGCTCAGCCCCCCATCAGAGCTTAAAGCAGCCTCGGGGTTATTCTAAATTGCGTGTGGTTGCCCAGGTGCCAAAGGGCTGCTCTGCCAGCCAGAGACCATCATGGATGATCTGCTTTATGTAATGTTTTTAATTAATTTATTAATGTAGTGAACCTACATAGTTAATCTGCTTACCAGTGTAATAATGTTTTAGATTCCATTCTGGTTTAGAGAGAGAAACAGATATCATCGATGGGGCTGGTAGCAACACCTATTATTAAGGTTGCCTGACACTTCCCATTGCAAAACAGTTTTCAGTTGATTGTAACTTTGTCAATTTTTAGTCCTTTGGGCTGAAATGTTCCCTGCTGGGTATCTGCCTCCAGCTGAAATTTTTAAAATATTTTTTAATTATTATTTTAGTCAAAGCAGTTCAGCTGTTTTCAAGAGTGAAGCTGGAGAAAAATACATTATTTTGCCCATATTAAAAGATTCTGGCAACCTTTTCTTTGAAAAGCTTTAGTGCCCCTATATTTGAAATTTGGCAGACAGGTGGCCTTGTGTCAGGGATGTAACTTTTACTGTCCCCGTGAAAAATTGCAGGTTGCACATAGAAACTTCAGTAGAAACGTTTTAGATTTTTAGCAGCTAAATTCCTAAAGATTCCATCTGCACTGGGCATACTGCAGCCTGGAGCTGAACAGGACTTTCCCTACATTTGCAGTTCTGGGTCTCTGCAAACTGTGGTGGGTCCAGGTCTGGGTACTTGAATGTAGAGCAGGGATTCTGTCTCTTCTGTGCTTTGAATAACCCCTCTGCTGGGTCCAGGAAGGTTGTAGGAGAAAGCTGTCTGCTTCAAATACAGCAGGGATACAAGCAGAGCCGGCTCCAGGGATTTGGATGCCCCAACCAGCCAAAAAAAAAAAAAAAGCCGCAATCGCGATCTGTGGCGGCAATTCGGTGGAAGGTCCTTCACTCCGAGCGGGAGTGAGGGACCGTCCGCCGAATTGCTGCTGAATAGCTGGACCTGCCGCCCCTCTCCAGAGGGGCCACCCCAAGCACCTGCTTGCCAAGCTGGTGCCTGGAGCCGGCCCTGGATACAAGACAGACCTGCAGGGAGCCAGGGGTAGGACCTTAGGACAAAGAGTCTGCAAGAGAGGTTGGGACTGGAGGCTGACAGGGGATGGAATGGGAAACTGGGACAGTAAATTGGAGTTGGGGGGCTGGGTAGAGACTGGGACTGGGATCAAGGGAGGGAATAGGGAGGGGAGATTTGGTGGAGAGCTGTGGGGAGGGTGGGCAGACTGGGACTGGCTGAAAATATATCTGCGACTGAGAAGCAGTGAAGCAGAGGGAAGGAGGTAAGAGTGGAGGGAGATGGATCTGATGAGGAGCTGGGGTGCAGAGGGAGAATTGGGATTGGTTGTGCAAAGTGACTGGGACAAGGAGACAGAGGAAGCACTGAGACTGAACAAGGAGCCTGGAGAGGGAGATTGAGACTGGGAGCCACTCGGGATCAGGAACCTGGGTGTGGGAGGCAACTGGAGGCTATCATTGTGGGGAGAGACAGATTGTATGAGGATCCAGGGAGGGGGACGGGAACTAGAACTGTGGCTGGGCAAGAGTACTGGGAATGTGAGGAAAGATGGGGGCAGTGAGTCCAGAGAGTAAGTCAAGGACTTGCTGAACAAAGGTATGGGGACTAGGATCAGAAGTCTGAGGAAAGGAGACTAAGACTTGCTAGGTGAGGAGAATGGGAATGGACAAGGAGCCAAGGGGTAGGGAAGAGATAAAACTGAGACAAGTTTGGAGGGGAATGGGCAGAAAGGTCTGTGCCCTTTAAATAACGTTCCCCGCCAGAGTCTGGAGTGGAACCCAAGATTCCTGAGTCTCACCATTCTCTGCTGTCAGCAAATATCTGTGATACCAGTGGCAGACTGTGCCATACCCCTCTAGTGAGGCTCCACATAAAGTATGACAACCTACTACTGCTATCAGTTACTCTGTTGGCTTACGTTGAAGAGATCTCTGTGCCAAATACAAAGGTTCCAACCCCGTGATGCCCCATGTAAGTATCAATATGATGTCACATGATGGAATTTGGTTTTTTGTCAATTTTTATGTGTAATATTCTAGTTTAAAAAAAAATGTTAAAATAATATGAATGTTGCAGCTGCACGTGCAGTGGGACAGTTTAGCTGCCCCCAGTACAATCCCATCTGACATCCTAGGTATGTATTTGGGGCAGGTGGCTCATCCTGCCACTTGCATACCTGTGCTACAGTGGTATTTTTAGTGTCCTTGATCGCCTGAGCTGGAAATTTCATCTCCAGCCCCAGTGTAGACATACCCTTACTCCCACTATATAAGGTTGTATCTTCACTGCAGAATTGTCTTAGGTCACTGGCACTCAAGAGTGAGCAGTCAAACTGAAAAGCCATGTTTGAGTTACTGTGTTCCACCTGCTGCAGCACTCACCTGTGTGTGTCACTGGGACTTCTGGGGTCATATTTCATGGTTCTTTGTACTGCAGTTAGCTGAGCCATTCTGTGATTCTTTCCCAGTGAATTATGGAAAAACTTGTCTGGGCACCTGGGGGGGACATTGAAGGACTAGCAGCACTTGAGTGATTTAGGCTGCATCCTCGCTACCAAGGGGGTGGGTTACCAGTTAAGTGAAAATTCACTTGGGCTTTAAACTACAGTTTCAGGGAAGACAGCTAGCCCCAGTTGAAAGCACCACTAAAGCTAAGTGAAAGGGTTTTGTGTGTGGATGCAAGGAGGACCAGGACAACACAACACCGGAGTAAGACCCCAAGTTAACTCTTCAATGAAGACACCACAAGATTTGTAGGGCTGCTATATGGAATTCAAAACACTGCTACCCAGACATTGTTGCAAAAAAGAATCAAAGCTTACCTTATATGTATTGTAAATGTTATTTAAGTTAAAAGCCCAAATGTCCTTTCTTTCCCTTTCCTAGTTCATGTTTGCTGTTGGCTCTCTACATGTTGTGGCTATGAAAATAGATAAATCTTTTATTGTGTGTTTGTTTTATGTTAAGGAATGTTTTATCTGAGAGAGCAAGTGAATGTGTGTGACATGACATGTTTGTATATCTCCTGTAATTTTCAGTATTTATTCATGGTTGAACAATCCATTCCTTTTCCAGCAAACAAAACCATCCTCCGTATCCTTTCATCTTTAAACTCTTCTCTGTATAAATGTACGGTGAGCAGAAAATGTACTAAATGGAAGATACAAGGTCATCTTATGATAGATATATTATGCAAATAGGAGTTATTGTTTATGTGAGACTGTAAATGAGTGGGGGGATGTATGTAGAACTATAGCAGTAGCAAGTTTGGAAGGTGCTGCCACTAAATACCTAGAGGGAAGTAGAAAGACTAATAAGTTGGGAGGAGAGTGACTAGCAGTGAGGTATCAAGTAAAATGCTAAAAGTAGACAGTTTAGGAAGAGACAGTGAGTAGGCACACCAGGATATGGGTCTTGCGTGTAACCCTTCTGCCAGGTGGAGTTGGCAGCAATAATGGCGGGGTTCAATATCTAGGGGTTCTTCTTAATACAACACAGAACCGGCTCAAGCCCCCACCCAGTAATCTGAGAAAATTAAACACTACTCCTGGGCACCTCTAAGAGGCAGTACTTCCCCTCACAAGTACTGAGTCAGTGTATAACAAAGAAAACTTTTAATGGAAAAAATGGGAAAGGAACCCAACATTAATTTGGGAAAACACCACAGCCATGATTTGAAAGCCTATAACCATGAGAAAAACATCCACCTCACAGTAGGTTGGGTAGTGACCTTTGCCTCAGTTTCTTACATTGAGGTGTGAAAATCCAACAAACAGATGGTCCGTTAATGCACCACTCCCCTCTCCCTCCACTGCACCCCACTCACAGTTGCTGTCCTTGGTCAGCAAAGACCCAGAGTTTAGAGATGCGTTTATGTGAGTTCCCCTCCAGGGGCAGATGAGAAGGCAAAGAGCAATGCCTCAGCTGCCGCTGCCACATTGTTCACTCTGTGTGACTACCCACTGTGCCATCATTCACTCCGTTGCTGTGTCATTGATGCACAGCTGATTGCTGCATCGTTGTTTACTCCACTGTTGTTGGCTGCTGTGCTGTCGCTTTCTCTCCTGCCACCCGTCTCTCTCCTGCAATATCTTGAGGTCCCACCACTTAACTCAGCTCTCAGTGATTTCAGCAGTTATTGGGAGTGAACCTTCCTGCTAGTGCAGGCTGAGCAGTCTCTTTGACTGAAAACACTGTGCTCAGCAGATCCCAGGCTTAGCAAGGTCCCAAGCTTAGACTCTTAATAAAGTCTAATCAGCTGTGTCTTTACACAGTGGAGAGTCAAATGGTATCTAGGACTCTTTGGGCAGAGCCCACACCGCCAGGTACAAATATCCAGAGGCGACATGTAACTGTTAATAGTGGGGAGGGGCAGCACGTGACTCTGGGCATTGCCTCTGGGCCCTTTCCCACTCTCTCCACACCTGCTCCAAGCCGGCACCACCTTGCTCCCATTCACCTCACAGCTCCTTCCCCACTTCTCCCATTGCTTCCCAGCTGCAGGCGTGACACAGGCCGGAGCGGCCTCCGGAGTCCTATTGCTGAGCATGCCAGTACCTTTCCCAGGCATGTCCCCTCAGCCGCACTCAGCCTGACTTCCACCCTGGCACCCTCGTGGTGTGTGAGGTAGCATCTTTTTTGGACCAACTTCTGTTGGTGAAAGAGAGAAGCTTTCGAGCCACACAGAGCTCTTCTTCAGGTCTGGAAAAGGTACTCTGAGTGTCGAAGCTAAATACAAGATGGAACAGATTGTTTAGCATAAGTAGTTAGCACATATCCTAAGGGACCATTCAAGATAGAGTGGCCTGTTAACTCTTCTGCAGTCACAGGACAACAAGTGGGGCGGGGGGGTCAGTGGATTACAGATTGTTGTAAGAAGCAATAAATCCAGTGTCTCTGTTCAGTCCATGATTTTTAGGTCTGGTCTACATTACAGACCTATACCGGTATAACTACATCACTAAGGGGTGTGGAAAATACACACCCCTGAGCAACGTAGTTATACCCACCTAACCCTCCTGTAGACAGCGCTATGTCAGTGGGAGAGCTTCTCCCGCTGACGTAGCTATCACATCTCAGGGAGGTGGATTAACTATGCCGATGGGAGAACTCTCTCCCATCAGCTTAGAGCATCTTGATTAAAGCGCTACAGCGGTGTAGCTGCACCGCTGATGCAGCATTTTAAGTGTAGGTGTGCTCTACGTATCTAGTAAAGTTATGAATGTAAGCTAATTTTGCTAGCATGGGCTCCGGGTAGCAACTTTTGGTGCACAAGAATATCATTTATTTAACACTCTCCCTGTGCAGTTCAGAAACTCCTTGCTGCTGTTCCACTGGTTTCTTTTCCCCCCCTCATGTTTGTTCTTGCATGCCTGGCTGGCTTTTCCCTTAGGTAGGTTTTGTTGTGTACCCAGCATGCACAATTTTCCAGGAATTATGTGCATCAGAAGGCAGTCTATTTTTGACTGGTCAGACCTTAGGATGAAAGCTTTTCATTTGGCATAGCTTGAAGTGTGAGAATGCTGTTTATTTAAATGGAAAGTGTTTTATTTTACTTTTCCCCCCATTTTCTTGGTTCTGGAACTTCCTCCAGTATGTCACATTAAGGCTGAAGCAAAAATCTGCTTTAAGAACACTCTAGACCGAAGAAAGTATTTAGACCACAGGCGAATTTTTCCTTGGATGGTCTTATAAAAATACATACTAACTATGAAACATTATGTAAGACTTAGCAGAGTTCTACTCCTTATGTGCTGAAAGTTGAAAGGGACATCCTTGTTAAAAATAATTTCCCTGTGTTACTATAATATTTATTTAAAACTGAAAAAAGTCACTTATTAATTCTAATTGCTTTCTTTCCTCTCCTTCTCCAGTCTTGTCTCCTTTTGCATAGTCCATAGTCTGCACTATTCTAACAGTGAGGTCCTCCTCTATTTCCTATTCATTCACTTCTCCACAAACATCTCTGCTTTGTTCTGTGTTATCCCCTACACCTGTAGCACTCTCCCCGACCTTGTCTGCATGGTCCATGTTGATGGTATTAGATCTGCCTTCAGTAGAAATGATCATGAAGGTGATGGTTACTCCCTTGAAGGCCCCAGTTGGATAGCTCTTGCTGGGCATACTTAAAAGCTGGTGATGGGTGATTGCTCCTCTTCCCTGAGGGTGCTTTCATATGAGGTTTTGTATAGGGTTTTTATTACCGTTCTTCCTCTTCTATCTTATTGTTTGTTAATTTCACTTGTTTGTCATAAAGTACACTGAAAACTCTTCAAAGTCTGGTATTATGTCTTTCTATGTGCTTGTACAGTTCCTAGTACAATGACACACCAACTGGAATCTCTGGATGCTACTTCAATAGAAATAATACTGTAAATAATAACAAAGACGGCAGGAATCTTCAGTTATATTAAGGGAGCATTCTGGGGAGCCAAGTCTAGTGGTCAGAGGGCGCCTGAGGTAGCAGTGAAAAACCAAGCATCTCTCTAGCAGCCTGGGGACAAAAATCAAGGAATCAGAGTTGTGACAGTAGCTGGGGAGAAGAGTGCAATGCAGAGGGAACTGATAGGTTTTGTTTTTTGGAGGGGTGGAGAGAAAGGGAAGGAAGACTGGAGAGAGCCAAATTATGGAAGATCCAAGCCCTATCTAGTCTCAGTTCATATCTAGTTGTATAGCGGGAAAGGAAACTGAGAATGAAGACTAGCCACCAAAAATAAAATTTAAAATGTACTGAAATCCTAAATGCACTTTAGTACTATAATGTGACAAAACAGGAACATGAATATGTATATCAAACTGGCTTCTGCAAGTTTGGAGACAAAAATAAGTAATGAATTGTTTTGTAGCGTTACTGTCTTTGCTGCTCTGTTTTCAAGGAGCATAGTATCTGTGAATGAGTGTCATTTTCCCTCATGATTTATAATTGGTCCCTATGAGGAAAATCAATTACTTCATATGGAATAGGCTTGAAAAGGCAGAAATGTAATGTATTTTTATTCTTATGAGATGTAGATCTGCCTTTATTCAGCAGCAGAGAAATAAACAAAATGAATACTTTAATTAATCTGACTTGCAGAGCACTTGAAACAATGATCTGGGTTTATGAAGATAGCAACAATAAACCTCCCAGGAGAAACCTCAAGCTCACTGAGTCACTGAATTAGAAGACTTAGGGCTGTAGAGATCTGAAAAATTCCTGTTTCATATGCTCTGAAACATTTTGTGAGAAAATTGTTGAATCTTTCACAGAGAGAATGTTTGAGTTTTTGGAGAGTGTTTTTCTATTTTAATTTTTTGTGTTTGCTATTTTTATATTAGGAAATCTATTTTTAATACAAAAATTATCCTTTAGGGAGTTACTGTTCTAAATGTGTTGGTGATGCTAGTGAAATTAAAAATATAGGCTTGCCCAAGTCCTTTTACTGAGAAAAGATTATATCTTCAAAACATGCTATACACATCAACTAAGTAAGCTTTCAAAAAGACACTCACAATAAGTTCTTGTGAAGAATTTTAAAATTAAGTTGCCATGAGGTGAAAGGGAATTATGTTATGGATGAGAGAGTGGCTAAGAGACAGTAAGCAGTCAGTATGTAATTTTGTTGTAGCCATGTGGTCCCAATATATTAGAGAGAAAAGGTGGGTGAGGTAATATCTTTTATTGGGCCAATATAAGATATTACCTCACCCGCCTCTTCTCTCTAGTAACCAGTCAGGTCTGTTTTTATCATGGCAAAAGGTTGATTGGTGTAGTCCAAGGATTCATGCTAGGGCCAGAGTTGTTTAATATATATATATATATATATGTACTATTGATCTGGACTAGAAGGTGGCAGTACTTAGAGATGATAACATTATTTTGGTTAGTCAAGAGTAGAGAAGACACTGAGGAACTTCAGAAGAACCTAATAAAGCTAGGTGACTAGATAGCATAATGGTAGATGAAATGCAGTATTGATAGTGCAAGATTACAGATTGGAGTGAATTATTGCGGGGTTCCAAATTCATTGTATCATCTCAAGAAAAGGACCCCTGGGCATGATTGTGAGCAGCTCAACGAAAACCTCTGCTCAATGTCGAGAAAGCGAACAAAGTATTAAAAGATATACAAAGAGTGGAATAGAGAATAATACTATAATGGCATTGTATAAATCAATGGTATTTCCTCACCTGGAATGCTCAGATTACACTCTCTCTCTCTCTAATATAAATAAATAAAAGGGTTCAGAAAAGGGAACACAAATAGTTGGAATTCCCATATGAGAAGTTATTGTGGAGTTTGAGACTTTTTAGTTTAGGGAGCACATGATTAAATGGGAACATAACCGAGACATACAAAATTCTGATTGTTATAGAGAAGGTAAATTGGGCACTTCTGTTTACCCTTTCTCATTACAGAAGAACAAAGGGACACTTAGCGAAATTGAATGGCAAGAAATTTTAAAATAAAAGGAAATGCTTTTTTTTTTTTTTTTTTTTTGCTGCACATAATTAACCTGTGGCACTAATTCCACAATATATAATCAAAGGTAACTATCACTTAAATCAGCCTCTGAATATAAGCATCAGTACCAGATGACTGGAGGGTAGCTAATTTAATGCCTATTTTTTTAAAAGGCTCCAGAGGTGATCCTGGCAATTACAGGCCAGTAAGCCTTACTTCAGTACCAGGCAAATTAGTTCCGAGTATAGTAAAAAAAAACACAGTTATCAGACACATAGATAAACACAATAGGTTGGGAAGGAGTCAAGACAGCTTTTGTAAAGGGAATTGTGCCTCACCAATTTATTAGAATTCTTTGAGGGGTTCAACAAGTATGTGGACAAGGGTGGTCCTTGGAATATAATATACTTGAGCTTTAAGAAAGTCTTTGACAAGATCCCTCACCAAAGGCTCTTAAGCAAACTAAGAAAGATAGAAGGGAAGGTCCTCTGATGGTGGGAGGGATAGCTCAGTGGTTTGAGCATTGGCCTGCTAAACCCAGGGTTGTGAGTTCAATCCTTGAGGAGACCACCTAGGGATCTGGGGCAAAATTGGTACTTGGTCCTGCTAGTGAAGGCAGGGGGCTGGACTTGATGACCTTTCAAGGTCCCTTCCAGTTCTAGGAGATGGGATAGCTCCATTAATTAATTTTTTTATTTTAACTGGTTAAAAGACAGGAGACAAAGGGTAGGAATGAATGGTCAGTTTTCACATTGGAGAGAGGTAAATAGTGATGTCTCCCAAGGATCTGTATTGGGACCAGCACTGTTCAACATATTCATAAATAATCTGGAAAAAGGGCTAATCAGTGAGGTGGCAAAATTTGCAGATGATCTAAAATTACTCAATACAGTTCAGTACAAAGCAGACTGAGAAGAATTAAAAAGGGATCTCACAAACTGGGTGACTGGGCAACAAAATGGTAGATAAATGCCAAGTAATGCACACTGGAAAACATAATCCCTACTATACATACAAAATGGTGGGGTCCAAATTAGCTGTTACCACCTAAGAAAGAGATCTTTGGCATCATTGTGGCTAGTTCTCTGAAAACAACTGTTCAATATGCAGCCACAGTCAAAAAAGCAAACACAATGTTAGGACCCATTAGGAAAAGGATAGATAATAAAGCAGAAAATATCATAATGCCACTATATAAACCCATGGTACGCCCACACCTGGAATAGTGCATGCAATTTTGGTCGCCCCATCTCAAAAAAGATATATTAGAAATTGGCAAGGTACAGAGGAGGACAAAAAATGATTAGGGATATGGAGCAACTTCCATATGAGGAGAAATTTTAAAAACCAGGATTATTCATCTTGGACAAAAAATGACCAAGGCCGGGATATGATAGGGGTCTATAAAATTATGAATAGTGTGGAGAAAGTGAATAAGGCAGTGTTATTTACCTCTTCACATAACACAAAAACCAAGGGTCACCCAATGCAATTAATAGGCAGCAGGTTTAAAACAAACAAAAGGAAGTACTTCTTTACACAACATAGTCAACCTGTGGAACTCATTGCCGGGGATGTTGTGAAGGTCAAAAGTATAACTGGATTCAAAAAAGAATTAGATAAATTCCTGGAGGATAGGTCCATCAGTGGCTTTTAGGCAAGATGATCAGGGATGCAACTCCGACTGCCAGAAGCTGGGACTAGATGATGGGATGGATCATCTTCTGACTGTTCCTTTTCATTTCCATTTAAATAGCTTCTTCATTTTTTGTAGTTCCTCTTTCTAAAGTTAAATGCTACTATGGTGGGCTTCTTTAGTATCACCCCCACCCGCAAGAATGTTAAATTTAAATATATTAGGCTAGCTATTATCAAGTGGTTCAGCTATATTCATCTCTGAGACCAACTTAGTACTAAATCAAGAATTGCCTCTCCCTTGTGGGTTACAGGACTAGGTGCTCCAAGAAGCAGTCATTAATGGTGTCTAGAAACTTTATTTCTGCATCCTGCCCTGAAGTGACATGTACCCAGTCAATATGGGGATAGTTGAAATCTCCCATTATTATTGAGTTTTCTATTTTAATGGCCTTTTTAATCTCCCTGAGCATTTCACAATGAACATCAGCTTCCTGGTCAGGTGGTTGGTAATATATTCTTACTGCTATAATCTTATTATGCAAGCATGGAATTTCTATCCATAGAGATTCTGTGGTACAGTCTGATTAATTTAAGATTTTTACTATATTTGATTCTATGCTTTCTTTCACATATAGTGCCACTCCCCCACCAGTATGACTTATTCTGTCATTCCTATATATTTTGTACCCTGTTATAACTGTGTCCCATTGATTCCAAGTTTCTGTTATGACTATTATATCCATGGGCAGCAGGTGGAGCCCCACTCTGGGGAGGCTAGCCCCCAGTTCTGCCCCTTCTGCCCATGCCCTCCCCAGGGCTGGAGCCATGAGACCCCCTGCAGTCCCCCCGCTGTGACCAAAGTCACAAGCCCTTCCTCCCCACCTGGAGAGCCCCCCCACACCGAGGAGCCCCAGGCTGGCCAAGTCCTGAACCCCCCCTTCACCTGCCTGGAGGAGCCCCGAGCCAGCCGCAGCCTGGAGCGCACCCACCACATGCCCGGAGGAGCCCCGGCTGGATTGGCCAAAGTCCCGAGTGGAGGAGCCCTGGCCAGGCTGGCCTAAGTCCCGAGCCTCCCCTGCCTTCATGTGATGTAATTGAATAGGACTCTTTTTCATTTGACTGTTTCACTTCAGTTCCCACCTGTAATTTATCAACTTCTATCCTCTCCTCTTTACTAGGATATAGAGAATCCCACTTAATAGAGCCTCCCGCTCAAGGATGTCTCTGTTTGAACTGTGTACTCCTCCGCACCTGTTGGCTTTCCCCCGCCCTTAGTTTAAAAACTTCTCTACAATCTTTTTATTTTACATGCCAGCAACCTGGTTCCATTGTGACTTAAGTGGAGCCCATCCTTCCTGTATAGGCTCTTCCTTTCCCAAGAGGTTCCCCCGTTCCTAATAAACCTAAATCTCTTCTTCCTGCACCATCATCTCATCCATGCATTGAGACCCTGCATTTCTGCCTGTCTCACTGGCCCTGTGTGTGGAACTGGAAGTATTTCAGAGAATGCTATCATGGAGGTCCTGTACTTCAATTTCTTACCTAGCAGCCTGAATTTGGCCATCTGGACCTCTCTCCTAACTTTCCCTATGTCATTGATACCTACATGTACCATAACCTCCGGCTTCGTCCCAACAATGCACATAAGTCTGTACAGATGTCTTGAGAGATCCGCAATCTTCGCACCCAGCAGACAGTTCCCCGTGCGGTTTTCCCAGCTATATATATTTCTAATGATTAAATACCCCATTACTATTACCTGTCTCATCCTAATAATTGGGATTCCGTCCCACAGAGAGGTATCCTGAGTACGAGTGGATATCAGAATATTATCTGGAAGGAGAGTCCCCATTATGGGATCGTTTCCCTCCGCTTCAGTTTAATGTTCTCCTTCTCTGAGACTTGCATCCTCCTCAACAGCACAGAGTCTGTCAGAATGGGGATGGGACCACTCTACCATTTCCCAGCAAGTCTCATCTATGTACCTCTCTGTCTCCCTTAGCTTCCCCAATTCAGCCACTCGTGCGTCAAGAGCCTGTACTTGGTCTTTGAAGACCATGAAGTCCTTGCACCGAATGTACACATATGCCACCTGCCCACAAGGCATGTAATCATACATGCTGCATTCAGTTCATTATATACTATCAATATATACCATCAATTTAAAATTCATGTTTTGTTCTGAAAACTTTGTGACTTCTTTTGCTATAAGTGATCCCTAAAATTACTGTGATTAAAAGATTAGATTTTGTTTTCAGTTTACTTTGCACAATTCATAGCACTTTGTTTATAGACAATTTCATTGTTTTGTTGATAGTCAGTTGCACTTCTAGTCCCATGACTATGAAGTGTCCTCCCATTTGCATTCTCTTCCCCAGACTTTGCAATAGGGTGTTTACGAATAAAACTAGTAGCTAAATTGAAACTTAAGAGGCACCAGGTAGGGGTGTGTGCACAAAGAATGTCAAGAGCAGAAGAGATGAGTGAGTTTGGCATAGTTGAACTTGGGTCTGCCTAGAAGACCTTTCTTCAACATCAATTGGAGACCAGAAAACTCTTATTTGGTCAGTATGTTTATAAAGTAAATTAAATTATGTATAGCTCTTCTGGAGAGTGAAGATAATGAAAACGCCAGTCACATAAGGCAAATATGGTCAGGTTTAAAAGATAAATGGCAGACTTAGATTCCTGGTATATTCATCAGCACTATTTTCTCTTTCGGAAGTTCAGGTTTTTTACCATTCTTTATTGCTCCCTCACACTAAAGAAAGAATCCCCCTTCTCTAGGATGGACACTTTTAATGCCTGAAAGGTTTAGAACTATTACATCTGTCTTCTGGATGTTAAGGTTAAGTTTGTCTGTTAGATTCATAAGAGAGAGAATGTGTGAAATTAGTATATCCTCAGTTTGCAAGATAATTTTGTATATTATTATAAGTCTCTACTAAGGAAGGTTTTGTTATTTCATCATCACTACAGGGTTTTGAATTAGGGGCTAGTGTTCCATCTTTCCTGCTCCCGTCTATATTATGTCCTCCATCTTTAAGTCTTCCATGAATGTATTCCATTGGCATTAATGGGACTTAAGAACATGCACAAAGTTAACCACTGGCTTACTAAGAGCTGCACTGAATCAACACCTAAAAGAAGTATATGGGACTCCCCATTTACAGATACACAATAAGAAAATAACTGAAACTTTGATTTAGACTTAACATATAACTCCCGTGAAATCTTAATGTTATATAAAAGTACAGTAGAACCCCTATTTTTACAAACATCAGTCTTATGAACAACTGGTTATATGAACCATTTATCTGTCTCCAAAGTCATCTTTCTGTCACCAAATGTGAATTCAGTCCTTCAGCCATCATGCAAGTGGCTGTATGGGTTTGAAAAGACTGAGAAATTTGTCAGCGAAGAGGAGATGCAGTTCTCTCAAACAAATTAAAATTAGGTACACTATATACGTTATTACCATTAATTATATCTGTTATCACTGCACTATTAATAAATTAACTTATGACCGCACTTACTGTAATTTTGCAATGTTCCATTTTGTGAACTTTTCAATTTAATGAACCCCTCAATCCCTATTTGATAAAATAGGGGTTCTACTGTACATAAAAAGCATGTAGCCTCCACGCACTGTTCAGATCCTCAGACCTTTATGTATATTCACTTGTTACATAATTTTAGGTGTCACTGGTCATTCTTCTTTCCCATATAAGATTTACCACTAGGTTCCTTATTGTAAAATCCTCAGTACTGATTATTATTATTATTATTATTATTGTTAAACATTTATACTGTGCTTAAAGGTCTCAGCCAAATAGTACCTTATTGTATTATGCACTGTTCAAACATACATGACAGACACTACTGGAAAGATTTTACAAACTTAACGGTGTTCCTTTACTGTCCCCAATGGGGTTGGATGCCTCAGACTCATGTCTTCTAGAACAGACATCCTTCCTTGCTGTACTATCCGATACTATTTGTTTTCTCAAAGTCAGAGCAACACTGCATTATTATTTTGTTGGTACTCCACTATCCTTATTATCATTCTTTTGCCTGGTACTAGTATTTCCCTTTCTTTCAATAATGAATTTCTCCTTAGCATTTAAATGGTCTATATCTAATACCTATTCTCCTGGTTCCACTAGATATAAAATGAATTCTAGTCAGGAATCCAACAAAGAAAGTTGCATTTTTCTCCATCTTCAACACAGTAGTCACCTTTCCTTCCAATTGCTAAAATTCCATTGTGTCTACACCAGTGTTTCTCAAACTTTTTTTTTGCGGACCACTTGAAAATTGCTGAGGGTCTCAGCGGACCTTTAATGATCGTTCCAAATGTTGTTTCTACCGTTAGCTAACTATTGTAAAGCGCTTTCGATAAAAGCACTATATAAAAAACAAAAACTTAATAATTTTTTTTGTTCTACAAATAAAAGCACACAACTCATATTTTAATATCAGTAGTCTTACCTTTCTAATGCAATGGATCTGCCCTCTCTCCCCCGCCGTGGCAACCACTGAGCTCCGGCTGGGAAGGAAGTGGGGTTCAGGGCCGGCTTTAGGAAATGCGGGGCCCAATTCGAACATTTTCGGCGGGGCCCTGGCAGGGATGACTATAAAAAAAAAATGTCAAAAAAACCTTTCATTACTTAGTAACCAGTTCCCTATAAAAAGTTCTGATTTAAGGGCTGTGCCACAGTATGTATTTTTTGTACCAATAGGGTTACCGTAAGTCTGTATTTCCTCCCGGACAGCGATTTATGAACCAAAAAGCCTGACATGTCCAGGAAAATACGGATGTATGTTAACCCTACCTAAAGTTCTTTTTTAAAAAGATGGGCCTGAACTAGAAATGAGCTCCGTTTCACATGTGTGGGTCCCCACCACTCCCTGGGGGTGTGCTAGGGTGACCAGATGTCCCGATTTTATAGGAACAGTCCCGGTTTTGGGGTCTTTTTCTTATATAGGATCCTATTACCCCCACACCCCTCCTGATTTTTCACACTTGCTGTCTGGTCACCCTAGGGTGTGCACATGTGTGGGTCCCAGCTGCTCCCTGCCCCCCTCATTGAAGCAGGTGTGCAGGGTTATGCCCTGGGAACTGCAGGGCACCACTGGACATGGGGCTGGCTGGAGGCAGGGGCTGGCTGCAGGCAGGGCAAGGAGTGTGAGTCTGGCTGGAGACAGGGGAGTGTGGGGTGAGCTGGCTGGCTTCAGGCAGGGCTGCAGGGGTTGGCAGGGCTGGAGACAGAGGAGTGCAGGACTGGCTGGCTTCAGGCAGGGGGGTGCGGCAGGGGTTGGTGCGGGAAGGGGCAGGGCTGGTGCGGGAAGGGGTGTGTGGGGGGCTGGCCGGCTTTGGGCAGGGCCGCAGGGGAGGTGCGGCAGGGGTTGGCTGGAGACAGGGCCGGGGGTACGGCGGGGCTGGCTGTGGGCAGGGGGTGAGGGGCTGGCTGTGGGCAGCGGCAGAGCAGGGGGTGCAGGGCCGCTGCAGGCAAGACGGGGGTGCAGGGCAGGGGGTGCGGCAGGGGCTGGCTGCGGGCAGGGGGTGCAGGGCTGGCTGGAGACAGGGGCTGGCTGCGGGCAGGGCAGGGGGTGCGGGGCTGGCTGGAGGCAGGGCAGGGGATGCAGGGCTGGTGCGGGCAGAGCCCACCCTGTACGGTAAGTGCCCCCTCCTCCTCCCTCCCCCACCGGGATAGCAGCAGTAGCAGCAGCCTGGGGCTCGGGGGCTATTTAAAGGGCCCGGGGCTCCCCTGCTTCCACCGCCCCAGCCCTTTCAATAGCCGCGGGAGCTCTGGGGAAGTGGTGGGACTCCAGCGGCTATTTAAAGGGCCGGGGCGGTAGAAGCGATGGGAGCCCCGGACTTTTTAAATAGCCCCCAGAGCCCCGCAGCCCTACCCCAGGGCTCCAGCAGTGGGGCTCTGGTGGCAATTTAAAGGGCCTGGGGCTCCAGCCCCTGCTGGGAGCCCCAGACCCTTTAAATTGCCCCCTGGGGAAGCCGGGCCACCCGGGTACAGCACACTGGCTCTTGCTGGTACGACGTACCGGGGCTTGGGCGCGGGGTCCTCTTAGGGGCGGGGCCTGATTCAGGGGAATTGGTTGAATTGGCCTAAAGCCGACCCTGGTGGGGTTCTCTCCCGCCATGGCAGCAACATAGCTGAGGCTGGGGGTGGGAGGGCGGACGGATTCTGCCCCACCACAGCAGCCACTGAGATGAGGCTGGAAAGGAGAGCCACCTCTCCCTGGCAGCCGCAGCCCTGGAGCTGGGGAAAGTCGCCTCTTTCTCTGGCCGCCACAGCCCTGCCCCCAAATTTCCCCCACCCCCTCTTCTCACCCCACTGCCACCTCCCACCTGCCCCCTCTTCCCCCCAAGGCCACCACCTCAACTTACATGTATGTCTTCTCCAGGGTCCAGGCACCTAATTAGTGGAGCAATGCCTGCGCAGTTTGTTATTCTCACATATATGTTTTCCTCTGCTATACTTGCTAACGTCACTAAACCTCTAAAGAGGGGGAAAAGGGAAAGCAGCTTCCTATGTTGCTTTTGGTGTCAGTGCCATCAATTAGTCAAAACTCTGAAGTAGACTCATAGACTTTAAGGCTAAAAGCAATCATCATGATCGTCTAGTCTGACCTCCTGCATATTGCAGGCCACAGAACCTCACCCACCCACTCCTGTAATAGACCCATAACCTCTGGCTGAGTTAGTGAACTCCTCAAATCATGATTTAAAGATTTCAAGTTAAAAAGAATCTACCATTTACACTAGTTTAAACCTGCAAGTGACTCATGCTCAATACTGCAGAGGAAGGCAAAAAAACCCAGGGTCTCTGCCAATCTGACCCAGGGGAAAATTCCTTCCTGACCCCAAATATGGCAATCAGTTAGACACTGAGCATGTGAGCAAGATCCACCAACAAGATACCTGGGAAAAAATTTGCTATAGTAACTCAGAGCCCTTCCCATATAGTGTCCCATCAACAGCCTACTACTTACCTACAACTGTTCTTGTTGGCCTAGAAACTTGATTTCTTGGTGTCCTTCAACCAGGACTTGGTGTTCCTTCATACATTAAAGCAAAGTATGTTGGGTTTCAGCCTACATTTCTTGCTACTGCTATTAAGATATAGTCTGAACTATCATTCAGCATAGAATCATAGAATATTAGGGTTCAAAGGGACCTCAGGAGGTCATCTAGTCCAACCCCCTACTCAAAGCAGGACCAATCCCCAACCTAATCATCCTAGCCAGGGCTTTGTGAAGCTGGGCCTTAAAAACCTCTAAGGATGGAGATTCCACAACCTCCCTAGGTAACCCATTCCAGTGCTTCACTCTCCTAGTGAAATAGTTTTTCCTAATATCCAACCTAGACCTCCCCCACTGCAACCTGAGACTATTGCTTCTTGATCTGCAATCTGCCACCACTGAGAACAGCCGAGCTCCATCCTCTTTGGAATCTCCCTTCATGTAGTTGAAGGCTGCTAACGAATCCCCCCTCACTCTTCTCTTCTGCAGACTGATGCATCCAGTCCCCTCAGCCTCTGCTTATAAATCATGTGCCCCAGCCCCCTTATCATTTTCGTTGCCCTCAACTGCACTGTCTCCAATTTGTCTAGTCCCAATAGGATCTAGTCTATTCTCAAATATTAATAAATAAAGGCTCAAAAGGCATTGAACTGAAACTCCGGAAATAAATAATTAAGTGAATAATTATTAGTATCCCCATTTTACAGATGAAAAAATAAGGACAGGGATGAAATGATTTTGCCATGGAATCTGTGAGGGAGACTGCAATAGAACCCAGATGTCCTGAATCCAATCAAGTGCATTAATCTCAAAGTCATTCTTCCTCCGTTAGTCCATTCTTTCTGCAATCAACCATTTCCAGAAATTCTGCTTCTGCTATAAATATGAACAGGCACATTCCTTAACTTTTCTAACACAGGAAAACACATTATAGACTAGTGCAGTGGTTCTCAAACTGTGGGTCGGGACCCTAAAGTGGGTCACAACCATGTTTTAATGGGGTCGCCAGGGCTGTTGTTAAACTTGCTGGGGCATAGGGCTGAAGCCAAAGTCCAAGCCCACCGCCCAGGGCTGAATCCCTCAAGCTTTGGCACCCCTCAGGGCAGGGGGCTCAGGCTTCAGTCCCTTTTCCTGGGGACTTATCATTTTTGTTGTCAGAAGGGTGTTGCAGTGCAATGAAGTTTGAGAAACCCTGGCTAATGCACAACTTCTCCCTTCTTTCTGAAGTGGTTCTTATACAGACAGCTGAAACAATAGTAACACAACATACCTAAGGGTATGTCTATACTACCCGCCGGATCTGCGATAAATCGATCCCCGAGCGCTCTCCTGTTGACTCAAGTACTCCGCCAGGCCGAGAGGTGGAGTCGACGGGGGAGCGTCAGCAGTCGACTCACCGCAGTGAAGATACCGCAGTGAGTAGATCTAAGTACGTCGACTTCAGCTACGTTATTCACGTAGCTGAAGTTGCGTAACTTAGATCGATTCTCTCCCTTCCTCCACCCCTCCCCCCGTGTAGACCAGGCCTAAGTGTTCTCCATCCAGAAAGCAATTTTAATATCTAAAGTGGAGTTAAAGCACCACATCTGCCTCAATGTGGGCACAGGAATCAGTCAGTATTTCTATTTGGGGCCCGATACCTGATAGCATGATGTGAAAGCAGAAAACCCTCCCACCTTATTATATATAGGTTAGCACTGAATGAACATCAAAACACGAGAGGCCACCACAAGAAGACAATCATTTGTTGGTTATGTTAACAATGTGACAGAATAAGAGTGAGAGGTACCCCTCTCTCCCCATCTCTTCTCTACCAAACACCAGTTAGAAATAAATCAAACTTTCCTCCAGGGAGTTCTGAGACTAAATTGTGAGATAGGACTGGGTTATAGGTGATAAGATAATTATTTCAGGATGAATCAATTATGGACACTGAGGCTTTAGGCAATACATTAGATTAACTCATATTCCAATATTTGCACAGTTTTGACTGAAATAATTGCACGCTTAATGTCCATGATGTGAATAGATTCCGAAGATTTCTCACATAAAATGAAACTGCAATAATTTGATCATTGAGTTCCAGAGGTCTGAGCTATAACCTCTACATAGAGCTCATTAAAATGAACATGGTAAATGAATACAACTATATGAGAAGGTGGGGAGAGTCCCTGGGCTAGGAGTCTTTCTTTGAACCACAGGTCTTATCTTGCTACCTCCTCCACATATGTAACTATAAAAATAATCATTATGAAATACTGTTAAGATCAGTGGTTCTCAACCTATTTACGATTGTGGGCTGCATATGTGGCCCACAATGTGTTATGTGGGCCTTATCCAATACTACCTCTATGGCCCTGAGGAGGTCACATGGGCCGCAGCTGTGTGCTGATTGGGCCGCAAGTGGCCCGCAGGCCACAGGTTGAGAATCACTGGTTTAGATAGTTTTTTACTCCACTCTTGTCTTTACAAAAATGTATATAAATAGTTCTAACACTTCCTAGTAAGGGAGACAAGAGGCAGTTTCTTTTACATTTGATAGAACTGTCCTGGGTGAGGATCTTCATAGAATCATAGAATATCAGGGTTCGAAGGGACCTCAGGAGGTCATCTAGTCCAACCCCCTACTCAAAGCAGGACCAATCCCCAACTAAATCATCCCAGCCAGCGCTTTGTCAGGCCTGACCTTAAAAACCTCTAAGGAAAGAGATTCCACCACCTCCCTAGATAACTCATTCCAGTGCTTCATCACCCTCCTAGTGAAAAAGTTTTTCCTAATATCCAACCTAAACCTCGCCCACTGCAACTTGAAACCATTACTCCTTGTTCTGTCATCTGCCATCACTGAGAACAGCCAAGCTCCATCCTCTTTGGAACCCCCTTTCAGGTAGTTGAAAGCAGCTATCAAATCCCCCCTCATTCTTCTCTTCTGGAGACTAAACAATCCCAGTTCCCTCAGCCTCTCCTCATAAGTCATGTGCTCCAGCCCCCTAATCATTTTTGTTGCCCTCCGCTGGACTCTTTCCAATTTTTCCACATCCTGCTTGTAGTGTGAGGCCCAAAACTGGACACAGTACTCCAGATGAGACTTCACCAATGTTGAGTAGAGGGGAATGATCACATCCCTCGATCTGCTGGCAATGCCCCTACTTATACAGCCCCAAATGCCGTTAGTCTTTTTGGCAACAAGGGCACACTGTCGACTTATACCCAGCTTCTCATCCACTGTAACCCCTAGGTCCTTTTCTGCAGAACTGCTGCCTAGCCATTCGGTCCCTAGTCTGTAGCAGTCCATGGGATTCTTCCGTCCTAAGAGCAGGACTCTGCACTTTTCCTTGTTGAACCTCATCAGATTTCTTTTGGCCCAATCCTCTAATTTGTCTCGGTCCCTCTCTATGGTATCCCTACCCTCCAGTATATCTACCACTCCTCCCAGTTTAGTATCATCTGCAAAGGTGTTGCAATGGGGGGAGGGATAGCTCAGTGATTTGAGCATTGGCCTGCTAAACCCAGGGTTGTGAGCTCAATCCTTGAGGGGGCCACTTAGGGATCTGGGGCAAAATCAGTACTTGGTCCTGCTAGTGAAGGCAGGGGGCTGGACTCAATGACCTTTCAAGGTCCCTTCCAGTTCTAGGAGATGGGATATCTCCATTAATTTCAATCCACGCCATCCTCCAGATCATTAATGAAGATATTGAACAAAACTGGCCCCAGAACCGACCCTTTGGACACTCCGCTTAAACTGAATATATGAAATTTCTGGTACCAGATTACCCCGTTATCATGTTGTGTGGTACTCTTAGGTCCTCTGATAAATAAAACAAGTATTGGAAAAGCAAAGATTCTCAGACTGCATTGCTTGGGTTAGAAATATGTGGGATATTTTTATTATAGGAGAGCTTACAAGTAACTTTAAAACAGGATCCAGTGATGATTTTATAATCTTTCTCCAGTTTTGGAATATAGAATCATAGAATTATAGGACTGGAAAGGGCCTCAAGAGATCATCTAGTCTAGTCCCTTGCACTCACGGCAGGATTAAGTATTAGCTAGACTACCCTTGACATGCGTTTGTCTAACCTGCTCTTAAAAATCTCCAATGATGGAGATTCCACAACCTCCCTAGACAATATACTCCAGTGCTTAACTACTCTGACAGTTAGGAAGTATTTCCTGATGTCCAACCTAAACTGCCCTTGCTGCAATTTAAGCCCATTGCTTCTTATCCTATCCTCAGAAGTTAAGGAGAACAATTTTTCTCTCTCCTCCTTGTGGCAACCTTTTATGTACTTGAAAACTGTTATCCTGTCCCCTCTCAGTCTTCTCTTCTCCAGACTAAACAAACCCATTTTTTTCAATCTTCCCTCAGAGGTCATGTTTTCTAGACCTTTAATCATTTTTGTGGCTCTTCTCTGGACTTTCTCCAATTTGTCCACATCTTTCCTGAAATGTGGCGCCCAGAACTGGACACAATGCTCCAGTTGAGGCCTAATCAGCACCAGGGCCGCCCAGAGGCTTCCTATCCTCCAAAGCACTTGCAACCCCTCCCAGCCACTGATAAATTACTCTCTGGGAACGTTTTACCAGTTATGCACCCACCTTATAGTAGCTCCATCTAGGTTGTATTTCCCTAGTTGGTTTATGAGAAGATCATGCAAGACAGTATCAAAAGCTTTACTAAAGTCAAGATATACCACGTCTACCACTTCTCCCCATCCACAAGGCTTGTTACCCTGTCAAAGAAAGCTTTTTGACACGATTTGTTCTTGACAAATCCATGCTGTTACTTATCACCTTATTATCTTCTAAGTGTTTGCAAATTGATTGCTTAAATATTTGCTCCATTTATCTTTCTGGGTTCTGAAGTTAAGCTGGCTGGTTTATAATTCCCCAGGTTGTCCTTATTTCCCTCTTTATAGATTGGCACGATATTTACCCTTTTCCAGTCCTCTGGAATCTCTTCCGTCTTCCATGACTTTTCAAAGATAATCGCTAATGACTCAGATAACTCCTCAGTCAGCTCCTTGAATATTCTAGGATGTATTTCATCAGGACCTGGTGACTTGAAGACATTTAACTTGTCTAAGTAATTTTTAACTTGTTCTTTCCCTATTTAAGCCTCTGAACCTGCCTCATTTTTACTGGCATTTACTGTGTTAGACGTCCAATTGCTACTAACCTTTTTGGTGAAAACTGAAACAAAAATGTCAATGAGCACTTCTGTCATTTCCACATTTTTTATTATTGGTTTCCCTCCCCTCATTAAGTAATGGGCCTACCCTGTCCTTGATCTTCCTCTTGCTTCTAATGTATTTGTAGAATGTTTTCTTCTTACCTTTTATGTCTCTAGCTAGTTTAATCTCACTATGTGCCTTGGCCTTTCTAATTTTGTCCCTACATAATTGTGTTATTTTTTATATTCATCCTTTGTAATTTGACCAGTTTCCACTTTTTGTGGGATTCTTTTTTGAGTTGCAGATCACTGAAGATCTCCTGGTTAAGCTAGGGTGGTCTCTTGCCATACTTCCTATCTTTCCTATACAGTGGGATAGTTTGCTCTTGTGCCCTTAGCAATGTCTCTTTCAGAAACTGCCAACTCTCTTGAACTGTTTTTCCCCTTAAATTTGCTTCCCATGGGATCTTACCTACCAACTCCCTGAGTTTGCTGAAGTCTGCCTTCTTGAAATCCATTGTCTTTAATGTGCTGTTTTCCTCCTACCATTCTTTAGAACCATCAACAATCTGACAACAGTACATTCACTAAGGGTCAGATAAATATTTTTTTAATTATAAATCCAGTGCATTCTTCCCAAGTCATTGTAGGTACCTAATTGTAATATCTGATACATTTCTTTTTGCTTTTTCCTATTTGATAGGAATTATCCTACACAGCCTCTCCACCTGCCACACCTCTTCACCCATTCTATGTTAGGAAATAATTTAAAATAAGAAATGATAAAAACATGTTAAGACTATGTAGTGCAAACTGGGCAATAATTAGTCATGACTATGTGTTCCAATGGATGTCTTGTTTGTGGCCTGTGGTGACTGCAAAAGCGCGATCAAAACAATGTCTAAACATACAATCCCCAGAGTCAAGTTAAAAAACAAAAACAAAACAAAAAAACATCTGGAATCTAGAGTCATTCTCTAAGTCCCTGCCAGAGTTGAGGACATTGGTGCACCACAGTCCCTCCTATTCTCTCCCCGTGGCACTCAGTAGTTTAGCCTCCAGAGGGCTGTAATGTTTGGGTATAATCCAGATTATTGGGCTCAATGCAAGGGTAATTGGGTGGGGTTTATTAGCCTGGGATATGTGCAGGAGGTTAGGCTATACCATCTGGTGATCCCTTCTTGCCTTAAACTCTGACTCTGTGAGAAGAAGAGAGTATCCCATGAAGAGATGTGTGATTAATTATCATTCACATTTATTATGGTAAGACATAAGGGCCAACAAAGAATGGGGCTGCACTGTGCTAGGCACTGTTCAAACATGGAGTAGTAGGCAGTCCCTGCCCTGAAGAGCTTACAATCTAAATGACAAGGCAGACAGTGTGAGGGAAGAGATGTAACACACAAACAAGAAAAATGTGTTGGCAGCAAATGGCATGTAAGTTCCACAACTTTTTGTTGTTGTTGTTTTGTTTTGGTGGGTTTAGTTAGGAGATAAGCTAAATGGAAAGAAAAATGAAGGTAAAGAAGATGAGGGGGACAGCGCATGGGAGAGGCGGGTTGGGTAGGTGTGTAGTGAATCTGAGGTGAAGGGACCGTGAGGGCAGGGGAGGAAGAAGGTGTATGAAACAGCCAATCAGCATATGGCAGAGAAAGTCCAGTGAAGACTGTAGAAAGTTCTCAAAAATGTCCAAAGGTCCCTGCTTTGACTGCTTCTCCTCCTACCAGCTGTAAAGCTGTTATCTGGGTTTTTCATTTACCAGGCATTAAAAAAATGTCTTGACCTCCACAGATGCTTCCCTCTGATGCAGGATCCTGATGACCATCATTTCTATGTACAGCCTGTACGAATAAAAATAATTCAATATGTTTTTCATTATGTAGTTCCCAGTCATTTGGCCTAGTTTCTTGTTTTCTTTCCTCCCTATCAATTGTTCTACTGCTTGCTACTTTCCCACTGCTCTCTCCTGATTTATAGAAGACCATTCCTTGAGAATAAAACAATTTTGTCTTTGTTAATGGGTCTTCTCATGGAGTGGCCCACTGCCAGTCCAGAACATTCTTCTTTCAGTTTGTCCTTCACACACACCCTGTTGCCTTTCCAGGATTTTTCGAGCTTTGGAAGCATTTTCTGGGATCTTGAATGTTGAACTGTCTCTTAAGGGCTATGAAAGGCTGGTGCTCAGAGAGAGATATGTACATATTCTCTCCTGCAGAGGCAAATGGGCAGAGCTATCCAGCAGTCTCTCCATATTGGCAGAGAAACACTCCATAAGAGGAGCCATTCAGAAATAAGACACAATTCATCTATTTCTTCCTTTGTGTGCCATTGCTTTTTTCAGTGAATTTGTAAGAGACCAAGTAATGTCTGTACATCCTTTAATAATTTTAATAGTAAGGATGATCTATTTAAAAACCTTTTTACCTGTGTGATGGCTGAAACCAGGTCCTAGTTTAGTCATTGAAAGCTCTCAGAACACACATATAACTTTAAAACATTTCAGACATCCTTGTCAAATAAAGTTGTTCTGCACTTTCATTTTTGGTGGAACACGGTTCTCTAAATTTTATAAAGATGAACTGGTTTGTAGTTTATGCAGCCATACTGTGATCTGATTCTGTTTCCAATGAAATTAGTAAAACTTATGCTGAGTGCAGGAATGAGCACTTCCTTGTGATATTGATGTTCCAGTTTGTCCATCATCTGCTTAGGCAATATTTTTCTTTCTATACCTCATTCTGATATTACCATGGCCCTAATTACAAATTGTATAAAGGGTGTCTTTCCCTTATCTAGAGCAGATAACTGCATTTAAACACATTTTTAGTTTTTTATGAAATTTTCCCATTATCTCAGGTTGTATATAAGATAAATAGATTTTTAAAATATTCATTTTTATACTTTTAATTGTCTGAGAATCATTGTGAGATGCTAAAATTTGATCCACCATTTTGAGATAATTGATGCAGTCATTTGAAAGTACTTATGTAGAGTAATATTGCATAAACGTTTTAAATATTAGAACTTTGTTGCTGGTGCTGTTTTAATTTTGAATGTCAACTGCCTTCTCTTGTTCTCTAGGCTGGGTCTTGATCTTCT
Organism: Trachemys scripta elegans; assembly: GCF_013100865.1. NCBI lineage: Eukaryota > Metazoa > Chordata > Testudines > Emydidae > Trachemys > Trachemys scripta. Next base: position 32,340,145 of record NC_048301.1, read on the forward strand.
GTGTTTTACTGTAAATAGTGGATATTTTTCTGTTGTGTATTGCTGAAGCATGCTTGTGCATTGCCTTACTGTCTCTTACATCATAAGTTACTTATCACTTGATTATCCCAGTCATTTCTTCTTTTTAGTTAGCTGACTATGCAGCTAACCAGTGTTTCAGTTGGAAAACAGGTTTAGTGAAACTACAGTCTGGTTTGCTATATGGTTTTAGACACAGAGGGCTGATTGTTATATGAATCTCTTGATTAGTAGCTTTTCACTATCTGATTCCAGAAATCTTTTCTTTATATGTGTTGGCCCCATAGGCTTCTAGTTTCTTTCTTAGGTAATCTTGATCTTTCTTAGCTTTTTGAATAAATACATTTCAGACTTTTCAATTTCCTGTATGTATATGTTAGTCAGTTTTCTTTGCTAATCGGTCAAAGTAATAAAAATTTCCATTTCAGTCTGTCATATGACAAACATGACATGATAGACTCCATCCTCTGCCCAATAAAATTAATGGCAAAACTCTCGTTAACTTCAATGAGAGCAGGATAAGACCTAATATGAATTTTCCATAACTTTTCCCTAATAGTAAAATTTTGTTTATGAGCATATAAGAGTTCGTATGTGTATGAGATTGAAAGTGTGTAGCTGCATGTGAAGGGGAGGAAAGGATTTTTGGAATAATTCATATGGACTGCGTTCAAGTAGTGCAATAATCTTGTGAATTATTGAAAGCTGAATTGTATTGTGGGCGTAGAATGTAAAGACTGCAGTCTCTAAGGTGCCACAAGTACTCCTGTTCTTTTTATGAAAGGAAAATATTCCTTTTATGACTGGATCCATCTATAAGTTGTAGACTCCCAGAATACAGGAGGCCAAGAGGCATGAGTGATGGAAAGCCTTAGGCACATGTTGAAGTCAGTTATATAATATGGTCCAAGGCAGCTCACATTGAAATCAAAAGGGCATTTCCATTATCTTAGCAGAAATTAGATCAGGCCTGATAGGCATAAAAGTTAACATATGTCTAAATGTTCCAGTCAGGATGGCTGAACAGAATTGTTTGCGGTTGAGTATCAGGCTAAGTATTCTAAGAATGCGTGTCTGTAAGTTTATCTTATCTTTTATCTTTGCCACAAAGCTTTCAATGATATGGTAAAATCTAGTAGATAGTGTTTTAAGAATTTGATTTTTTAAAGACTGTATTTTTATGTCATGGTTTTATGCTGTGCTGATATTTTAGCCCTGTAAATAATGTTAAATTATATAATTTTCTTTGACTGTATTGAATTCAAGCATATAAGGACAGATACAGTCTTCAAGAAAGGACTAGTATTTTATGGTCAAAGTTGTTGCCTTTCATCTAATCTAATTGATTAGAACAAATATGTGTGTGAGAAAGAGAGAGAGAGAATAAATATATCTTTCCTATAGAGTCCAACTCTTACCTTTTTCAACGATTGCTGAAACAAGGCAGTTTCACCTAAATAACTAGCTAACTGGTGTTCACCTACAATATGGAAAATAATTCTCTTCACTGCAGGAATTATTGAGTGAAATTCTGTGGCCTGTTATGCAGGAGGACAGATTAGATGATCATAGTGGTCCCTTCTGGCCTTAGGATCTATGACCTGTTCATCTGTAATCAGTCCATTGTTGTTGGCAAAAATGTTGTTGTAGCTATGTTGGTTCCAGGATATTAGAGAGACAAGGTGGGTGAGGTAATATCTTTTATTGGACCAACTTCTGTTGGTGAAAGAGAGAAGCTTTCGAATTTACACAAAGCTCTTGTTCAGGTCTGGGAAAGGTACTCAGCATCTCAGCTAAATACAAGGTGGAACAGATTGTCAAGCATAAGGAGTTAACACATGTTACAAGAGATTGATGGTGTCTTATGCTTAACCACCTGTTCCACCTTGTATCTGGCTATGACACTCTGAGTACTGTTCCCAGTACTTAAGTAGAGCTCTGTGTAAGCTTGAAAGCTGGTCTCTTTCACCAACAGAAGTTGGTCCAATAAAAGATTTTACCTTACCTACCTTGCATCTGTGATCAAGTAAATTGTAAGAACAACTGCAAAGCTATTTGCCATCCTGATTTTTTAATCTGGTTTACTATCAGAAGAATTTTATTATGTTTGATATTAAACATTTAACCCCTTTGTTCACTTCTACTACAGTTTGTGTGTTACACCAAAGAGAAAAGATGATCTTTTTAGTGTAGACCTTGTATTGTATTACCAGCATTTCAAAGGTAACTTAATAGGTAGATATGGCAACATTTCATGGATGAAGAAACTGAGTCAGAGAGGATAAGTGACTTGCTCAAAGCCACAAAAGGGTTCAGTGTCAAAGTAAAGTTAAAACTCAGACCACTAGATTATATCTTTTTGTACAGTAGTGTTCTGTATTAATGAGAATGATAATTATGAATTTTATTAGTAAATGATCGTTTTATTCCAGATTAAAACCTTAGACCAAAATATCCTCTCACCAATATGTTCTAACACTGAAATGTCCAGTCTCCATTGCCTCTATGATAATGCACCTGGAACTGAATTTCATCTCACCCTAAGTGAACTGCTTTGGCAGTTTTTCACCTGTGTTGAAGTCACCGTGCAAGGAAATTGTAGACCCATGTTCAAAATATTCTTCTCTTGCCTCAGTTGTATAATAGTACTAGGCCATTTGGCTGCAATTGTGATTTTTAATCAGTAGGTCATTAACTTCAATGACATCAGCGCTTTGCCAATAGGTATTTCAATTGGAGTAATGAAGATAATTGCATCATACATGTAGATGCATACCCCTGCACTGTTGGCTACATAAAAAATCAGTAACTCTCATTTGTATTATCAGGAATTTAGAAAGAAGATAATGTGTCAGAAAGAGAATAACAGAGAGAGGGGGTCATAGAAACACACAGTTAATTTCTTTGGTAGTATTGAAGATCATAGTAATAGGAAGAGAATTAAGGTAGTCTAAATAAAGGTGTAATATGAGCAGTTCATTCATTGTTTCTGCTTGAAAGGGAACAGAACAATCATATAACTTTCAAGGGAAATTGGGAGTAATATCAGGGTACCGTGCTAAAGATGCAACAGATGCAACCATGAACAGTGTTCATGGAAGAGAAACAGGGAGTACACAGTTCAGAGTATGTTGGAACATTAAATTGACTTCTGGGTTCCCATCAGTTTGCTAATTAGTTTACTTCCCATTCCTCCACAAGAAAGAATACTTTCCCTTAGGACACTTTTAAGCACACTTGAAAAAAAAAAACTGAAAGTATTTTCCCAAAATAGAATTTGATCTGCATTGCAGAAAAGAGGAGTTTAGATTTAGTGTGCAAATAATTTGATTGCAGATCTGCACCTTATAGACACCTGTGAACACTATTACTAACTGACTGACCGAGCAGAAGGAAGGTCATACACAAGATTAGTAGTATTTTGTGTCTATCAAAACATTATTTTCTTTGAAGACATTAAAATGTGTTTGAATTGGTTTTATTGTTCACTTTCATATTAATCAGGTTAAAAATGCACTTTGATGTAACTATCATTAAAATTTCTCTTGGTAGGAAAAATTTATTCATTATGAACAAATTTATTGCTTGATTGGGTTGCACTTTTAAAAGGTGAAGAACTACAAATTAAAATTGTTGGTTTCCAGTATGAAAGAAAAATGTATGGATAGAAGGTAAATACCATTTACTAGAAATGCATGATGTTTATCTTGCATAATTACTAATCAAGATTCATAGACTGTTTTACACTTTTCATCACTTACTTTTTTATTTTGTTCTCTGGAACCGGTGATGATTGAAAATGTAATTTCTAAAATACTAAATATACTGTGTTCTGCATCGATGGACATGGTTGGTCAGAAGCAATGAAGAAAATTCATTCCCAAATTCCCATCACTAGGGTCAAATGTCCGCAAGACAAGAATTAAAATGTAATTTCTTCATTGAAATTATGAATTAGTCTCTTCACTGGTTTTAGTAATAGGTGAATAAATCAAATGCTCTTGCACACTTAATATTTAGAGCATTCTTTCTCTTTGCTTTTTGTCATAGTCAAGAACTTTTTATGTTTTAACTACATTCATATTATGTACAGAGGAACTTAATAACGAAACATAAAGGAGTTAGCACCCGAAATGTGGTATTTTAAAAAACTTTGTCTTTATTAAAATTAGCTTTCTCTTACTTTCAATCTAAATTGCAATAACCTAAAATATGTATAAAGTTGGTTTCCATCACAAAACTACCACTTATTTTAATTTAGTTGACAGTCTCAGCCCAAGGAATGGCAGACCTAGACAAGCTGGATGTTGTAGCTGAGGATTGAGGTGCTATGGAAGATCTAATTGTATCCTTTGGATTTGCATGTGAATCTCCCCGTCTTCACATGTGAAAGGGAATATGGACAATTCCATAGTATCATTCTTCTTTTCCCAAACTCCCACAGAAGATAGTCTGCAGATCTGGGGATTCTTGGGCAGGCTAGGGCCTGAGAGGACTTGTATCATTGTCTCCCCTTTTGGCACCTAGAACAAATGGAACATCAGTGCAGACAGAAGTAGTGTTAATTCTTTCAATAAAATGGCGCTTGTCCTTCCAGGATGCTCACGGAGATTAGCGATGGGCGACTGCTCGTCTGCCTCTGGAGGGCTGATCTCCAGAGTTCCAGAAGGCTGTTTTCTCCCCCATCCTTTTAATATCTACATGAAGCCTTTGTGAAAAAATAAGACATCATGTTTAAAATACCAGCTACATACAGATTTCACATAGCTCTGTCCTTTACCTCTGACAAAAGTAGTACCATCTTCCAATTCTTCCTCTGCCTGGTTGAGATAAGAACCTGGATGAACGGTGGCTGTCAGAAACTGACCCCAGGCAAGATGGTGAAAAGAGAGAAATACTTTGAGACCCAGCAAATATTATCACCTTGCTGTCCATTCTAAACGGTCTGCTTTCACGTCATCAATTCAATTTGCAACATAGGACTGCTCCTGTACTCCCCACTGCTGCTGGGTGACACAGACACACAGCAACAGATGTGAAAGCAAGAAAAAACGTTTTTTGTACATGTACCAATAGAAATATACTATCTATTACACATTGAGCATGCCACAGTAAAGCCTGCCTTCAGAATCCAACAGAAATAATGTTAACTTACTATGTGTAGATAGAGCTTTCCAACGTTTTTAAAAAGCTTCTTAGTCCATGATGTAGCAGCCTATCTCCTCAGCAACACTGGCTAGTAAAAGCTCATCACTGTGATGCTCCATTCCCAGCATGGACTTCTCAGATACATCAGGTCAAGATCACTGTATCATTAGTGTTAATCTTAATGTCCTTCTCTGGAATGGGTTTAAGGTATTGAAGAGAGCAGTTCCCTGGTTGCTCTGATGACCTTCAACAGCTACATCCGTCAAGAACTATGAAACTGCAAGAGGCAGGGCTTCCTCATCAATGGGGAAAGGCTTAGAGGAGATAAGAATGACCTTAATCTTGATGTCTTCAGAACAAAGTGTGAAACTCCCATCTTCAGTTTAACCTTTCCACAGCTGAAACTAAAAACAGAAGCGGAGGGGGAGATAAATGGAAGAGGAAGAACAAGGAGCGAGGACCAGATGAAAGAGAGAGAGGAGAAGCTATATAAAAGCAAAACAAATACATTAGCCCCAACTGCCTCAGTTCAGAGGAAAATTAGGAGACTGGTCTATTGTGATTTTGGTTATATCTTGGGAGGTATTTGGATGCTATAGTGATGGGTGCCATTATAAGAGCATAGGCAGGTCACCATGGTGATGAATGTGATATAAATGTCTATATAAGTACTTTTATGGCCCTTATCCCATAAGTGTCTCAGTGCCTTCCAATCATGAAAGGAGTTTATCCTCACAACACCTTTTTGAGGTACTATTTGCATTTTACAGAGGAACTGAAATACAGGGTAGATTAAGTGATTTGCCCAGAAGTAACACATGAAGTCAGTCGGAGAGCAAAGAGCTGAACTCAGGTCTCCTGTGTCCCAGTCAGATCCTAGACTAAACCATCTATCTTTCCACTAACTATCTGTCTTTTCCTATCATTCTGCCTACATGAGAACTGAAGGATCTATCACTAAATTCAGACCCCAGTTCTTCATGTAGGAGGACACATTAGCTGTTCAGTGTTTTACTGCACACTTCCAATTATATATGATAGATCTTCTAATGCATAATAAGACTTTTGAGAAAACACCTACATGCACCTATATGCTTCCATAATAAAGAATGCAGTCTTTCTACCAGAAATACTAACACAGACAACTGTCTGCTTTCATTTGCCTTTCTATTTTGCTCTTATAACTGTTGGCAGTTTTACCTATAGTACTTTAGCCTAAAATGAAAACCTGTATAGGGTCATAGAGTTTAAGTGTTCTCCATCACTGAGGAAAACATAATTCTTAGAAAGAAATTTACAGGTAATTGAATAATATTATAGAACTATGAAAGATCTACTACAGATACTTCACCTAGTCCATTCCTCTGCCATTGTAGAATGTTTCTCTCTCTGTTATATATTTGCCTCGTTTACATGGATATCTGCTAAGTCATGATGTCATACTGCAGAAAGGGATCTGGGGGTCATAGTGGATCATAAGCTAAATATGATTCAACAGTGTAACACTGTGGAAAAAAAAGCAAACATTCTGGGATGTATTAGCAGCAGGGCCGGCTCCAGGCACTAGCTTAACAAGCAGCCAAGGAAGAGGGGCGGCACCTGCGGCAATTCGGGGGATGGCAGGTCCTGTCACTCCCTCTAGGAGCGAAGGACCTGCCACTGAACTGCCGCCGCCGATCGTGGCTTTTTTTTTTTTTTCCAATTGCTGCCGCCGAGCGCGATCGCGGCATTTTTTTTTTTTGCTTGAAAAAACTAGGTTTGTTTAGTCTGGAGAAGAGAAGACTGAGAGGGGACATGATAACAGTTTTCAAGTACTTAAAAGTTGTTACAAGGAGGAGGGAGAAAAAATGTTCTTCTTAACCTCTGAGGCTAGGACAAGAAGCAATGGGCTTAAATTGCAGCAAGGACAGCTTAGGTTGGACATTTGGAAAAACTTCCTAACTGTCAGAGTGGTTAAGCACTGGAATAAATTGCCTAGAGAGGTTGTGAAATCTCCATCATTGGGGATTTTTAAGAGCAGGTTGGACAAACACCTATCAGGGATGGTCTAGATAATACTTTGTCCTGCATTGAGTGCAGGGGACTGGACTAGATGACCTCTCGAGATCCCTTCCAGTTCTATGATTCTATGGGCATCCACTATTTCCCTGGGATATTATTCTCCAGGATTATAGGAAGTTTCTAAAAGACAGAAAAGAAAAAGTAAACAGGTTCTGTACTCTGATAAGTATCTTCAATACATGTATTATCTGGAAAAGAGGGTGAATAGTGAATTAGCAAAAACTACAAATGACAAAACTATATAGATTGGTCAAGACTAGATAAGGCTGTGAGGTATTCCAAAGAAGCCTAACAAAGCTGGGTGAATGAGCAGCACAATAGCAGATGAAATCCATTATCAACAAGTGCAAGGTCATGCACATTTAAAAGACTAATTTGAACTACTTACACACATTTCTAGGTTCTAAATTAGCTAACCAATAGGGAAATGACCTGGATGCCATTATGAGCATATCAATGAAACACTCTGCTCAGTGTTCAGCAGTGGTCAAAAAAATATGTGTGAGAAGGGAATGTTAGGAAGTAAAAAGAATGGGAACGTGAACAATTCCAAAATATTTATAATGCCCTTATATAAACTGATACGACCTCCCCTGGAATATTGTATAGTCACTCTTTCTCAAAAAAAGCTAGAAGAGAAATGGAAGGCAAATGGCAAAGACTGAGACCATTTAATTTGGAGGGGAGATAAAAAAGGGAAATGATAGAGGTAAAAAAAATAAGGAATAGTACAGAGAATGTAAATTAAATGCTACTATTTACCTCTTTTTCATAATACACGAACAAAGAGGGCATTGAATGTAATTGCAAAGCAGCACTAGGATCACTAGGATTGTTTTACACAAAATATAACTTGTGAAACTCATTGCCAAGATATATCAGTAAACCAGAAAGTTTAATAGGTTTCAACAAGGGATTAGACATCTATATTGATAATGACAATACCCAAATTTTCATTAAATAGAATTTTTAAGAATGAAGAAATATAAATTCTCATGCTTCAGGGTATAAGGCAACCACTAACTAATGAGGGTTAGGATGAAGCTTCCCCCATATACACCTCTACCTCGATATAATGCTGTCCTCGGGAGCCAAAAAATCTTACTGCGTTATAGGTGAAACCGCGTTATATCGAACTTGCTTTGATCCGCCGGAGTGCGCAGCCCCGCCCCCCCGGAGCACTGCTTTACCGCGTTATATCCGAATTTGTGTTGTTATCGGGTGGCATTATATCAGTGTAGAGGTGTAATAATGGGTAGATTATTCCATTACTGTCCACTCTGGTGTTTCCTGATCCTGTCTCTGAAGCTATGGTCCCCAACCTTTTTGTGGCCAGTAGCGCATTCATGTTTTCAGAAGAGTGTGGCGGGCGCCAAGAATTTTTCAAGGCTTATTTTGTATTTGTACATTAAATAATACAAAAAACATCATATTTAATATTACATAATATATGAATCCAGAGAGAAGAGAGAAGCCGCGAGAACAGAGAACACTGGCGCCCGCAGCCCCGGAGTACTCTGTTCCCAGCCGGGGGCGGGCCCCGGCTTCTCTTCCATGCTGGGCACTAGGTAGGCCCCGCGCCTGCCGGGGACAGAGAACAACGGCGCCTGCAGCCCCGGAGTTCTCTGTCCCCAGCAGGCGCAGGGCCGCGGCTTCTCTCTGGCTTAAGCCGAGGCCCTGCGCCTGCCAGGGACCGAGAACATCGGCGCCCGCAGCCTGCAGCCCCGGAGTTCTCTGTCCCCGGCAGGCACGGGGCCGCGGCTTCTCTCCCCTGCTGGGTACTAGGCGGGCGCACATAAATGCTCCGGTGGGTGCCATGGCGCGCATGGGCACCGCGTTGGGGACCACTGCTCTGAAGCATCTGCTATTGGCCACTCTCAGAGACATGATACTAGAGGTGATAGACCACTTGTTTTATCTGGTATGGCAATTCCTGTGTTCCTGTATTTGTTTTCCCTAGATTATTTGTAGTTTATAAGGATAAAGTTAAAGGGAAAGCTGTTCCACTCAAAGGCTATTGGAAAGGATTAGGTTCTGCATCTAATCCTCTTATGATTGTGTAGGGTATAGTTGTACCACAGCATCTAGCCACACCATTTAAAGAGCCTTCCATGGCTTGCTGAATTTAATTTTTTTTTTTCAATTAATGGAGATATCCTATCTCCTAGAACTGAAAGGGACCTTGAAAGGTCATTGAGTCCAGCCCCCAGCCTTCACTATCAGGACCAAGTACTGATTTTGCCCCAGATCCCTAAGTGGCCCCTTCAAGGATTGAGCTCACAACCCTTGGTTTAGCAGGCCAATGCTCAAACCACTTAGCTATCCCTCCCTCCTGAAGGAACATGTCAATTTTGGAAATTTGTAAAATGGCTCTCTTTGGGTATGTCTACTCTGCATCTAAACACCCAAAGCTGGTCCGTGTCCGCTGACGTAGGCTGCAGGGATGTTAAATTGCTGTGTAGACATTCAGGGTTGGGCTGGAGCCTGAGTTCTGGGACCCCTTGAGGGAGCAGGGTCCCAGAGCCCAGGCTCCAGCCCAAGCCTGAATGTCTGCACTGCAATTTTACAGTCCTGCAGCCCAAATCCCCGCGAAACCAAGTCAGCTGACACAGGCCAGACACAGGCGTTTAAATACTGTGTTGACATACCGTCTATGTGTCAAGTCAGATGCTTGTTTTGGGAGAGTAAATAGTAATGCCTATTTTTATATAGCACTTTTCATCAATAGATCTCAAAGTTCTTCACAATCTTTAATATATTTATCCTCACAACATCCCTGTGAGGTAGGGAAGCATTATCATCTTTGTTTTAGAGATGGTGAACTGAAGCGCAGAAAGACTATGTGACTTGCCTAGGGTCACACAGGAAGTCCATGGCCAGAGGTAGATTATGGTTTTGTGGGGCCCTGGGCCAGAGCAAGTGCCTCCCCCCTTCTGTCTGCAGTTCCCCCTACTCCCCCTCCCCGCTCTCCTGTCGGGAGCAAGGGCAGGGCACAGATGTGCTCATTTTTCTAGGGGCCCCTGCCCTTTGGCCCAGTGACTAATCTGCCACTGTCCATAGCAGAGCAGGGAATTTAACCTTGGTCTCCCACATCCGAAGCTAGTACTCTAACCACTCGACAATCCTTCTCCACTAGTAGTTTTACAGCCTTTAAGATTTCTCCTCACCATTTCCTATGGTTGTTATTACTTGTTACTGTAATGTCTCAGTAGTGGAAATCTGCATGGCCAATTCTTAAAGGAGAAAGGAAGGTTACTTACCAATGATTTGAGTTGTTCAAATGTGTTGCCTTTACAGATATACAATCTCCTATCCTCCGTCCCCCTCTTCTTCAGATTTTCTTTTTATGAATTTAGCAGTTAAAGTGACCTGGGAGAGCTAGGGCCGCAGCTTTTTGTGCACCTTCATAAGTAGTTCAGTATTTATGAGGTAGCATGCATAAGGTTTAATGACCACTGCTTTCAGCACTGAGAGCATGCTCTTCCCAGTAGTGTGGATCTGCAAAGGCAACACACTCAAGCTCCAGATAATGATAAATAGCCTTCTTTTCCTATAATAACATTTAATATAAATTCTTCTGTTTCTCTTTTATGAGGCAAAGCACATACCTGTATTGTGCATCTTAGAAGAGTTGTCACTTTATATTGGTAAAAGAAAATTATCCACTTTCAGTGCTTTCACAAAAAGATTTTTATAGTGAGTAAAAATAGTTATCTGAAAACAGGAATTGGCCAATTTAGAATAATGCATTGCGTAAAATATACTGTATTTATTTATAGTGTTTAATAGACCAGCAGAATTTCCATTAAATCCAGTGGGGTTTTTTTGTAAATCAAAGCATAAAAAAGTATCTGACCATCTATATTGATTTCTTTCCCTTGCTGCCTATAACGTGTGTCTATTTTTAAGTTTTGATGAATATCTCTATTATTGAATAAAGTACTGCCAAAAAGGAACATAGCTAATGACCTATACAGGTTTAATGATAGTTTAGGCATACAGTATGTCTAAAGAGTGTATTAATATACCATTATTTTATCAATTTTATAGTTTAGCTAACTGGCATTTTCTTTTAATAAATATTAAAGGCTCCTGTTACTTTCTTAAAAAGCATATCTTGAGCAATTGCATATGTTAAAGATAATGTTTATATAGTTCCATCTGTTGTTACGAAGGCGGCTTTGGTGGTAGTCTGTGTTGTTCAGCTCTATGCTACCCTTATGTGTTGCTTTATACTTAAACAGATGGTGAATCCAGTTGCCGAAGAGGGAAAAATGACAAGAATCAATCGGAAGCCATAGATTTCTAAAAACCTCTAATGAAAATCAGTTGTGTACAGACTTAGCACTCTTCTACCTCTCATACGTAGAAGTATCATCATTAATCCATAGTAAATAGAAACAGTGTAATTGTAAATAGTGCCTTTTCCTGTTTTTTGTGGGGGGGGGAGGCAGTTTCCTAAAAGAGTACTCTAAGCTTCCCCTTGTCCACTACTATTTAGAAACATAAATATGATATGATCCCAAATTAGGAACAAAATATGTGTGTATATAAAAAAATTAAAATACTTTAAAATCACTTCCTTTATTTACTTGCTAAATTCTAGATTTCCCTTGCAGACATCTAAAATGCTGGAGAGTACGCAGGAAAAAAACCTTTTTCCTATGCTTCTCATATTTGCAGCAGTATCAGTGGGGAGAGGGCATCAGCAGAATGTAATGGTCCAAACTGGATTTTGGCTGTATACCCTCAGCATTGCTGTTTTAGCTGAGGAATTATTTTTCACATAATGCTAATCACAGATATTGTATTGTTTTATGTCGTTTTCAGTACATAAAGAGGTAAGAACTCTGTTCTGAATTAATAAATGGTGGCAAAAGATGCTTACAAAGGGAGACTATGTGACTTGCCCAGGGTCACACAGGAAGTCCATGGCAGAGCAGGGAATTTAATCTTGGTCTCCCACATCCTAAACCTGTGCTTTAATCATTGGACAATCCTTCCCCACTAGTAGTTTTACAGCCTTTAAGATTTCTCCTCACCATTTCCTATGGTTGTTATTTCTTGTTACAGTAATGTTTCAGTAGTGGGAATCTGCAGAGCAAATGAAAATATATTGTGTTAAACCAGCAGTTCCCAAATATTTTGCCTGCATAACTCCATTCTCAGACTTACTGCTTCCCAAGCCCCAGACAGCATGGAGGATGTCATTTTGTAGAGAAAAATGTTGTCCTTCACACATGGGCTCGCAACCCCATCTGCCGATGGAGCAACCCCATTTGGGGGCGCAACCCATAGTTTGGGAACTGCTGGGTTAAACACTGACCATTTTTGGCAGAAGTGCATTTTGGAAAAACTTATGAACAGTCAAATGCATACAAATGGATTTCTGGAAATCAAACAGTGGATAAAATCTGATTTTTTTTTAAAACATCCAATTTACATGAAAAATCAGATTTGTTTTCATTTTGTTTCTTAAATTATAATTTTTTCTTTGTAAAAATAAACCTGTTGAAAATGAAATCTAAATGTAATACAAAATACATTAATGCCTAAAATTACAATCTCTTAAACATGTAAATAAAAAATAAATATGCATCCTTAAGCCTCTGTCAAAAACTTTGAGTTAAAGGCTGCTTTTCTATGTAAAGAAACAATCAGAGGAAAAACAGCTAACTTTTGAGATCAAGCTTTATAAATATGGCACAAAAGGTCATGCAGTGTATAAAGGGCTTCATCCTGTGAGGGATACAGAGATTGTGCTTTTGGGTGCAAGACACTGGCAAAGTCATCACAGGCATTGGGACAAGGCCTCTGACTTCAGGAGACACCATCATGTGATCTCCTCAGGATCATCCTGAGCCCACCTGGGTCTCATACTCCTATTTTATAGCTTCTCCCTGTCAGAGCTCTGATTGGCTCACTTCTCAAATTATGACTATTTATGAATCCACCCACCATGGAAATGTACCTTCCAGCTCACTGTTCTGCCCAGTAACTACCAACCCTTGCTCCTGGATGGTCCTGAGCACGTCAAGTAAATGGCCTTGCTCTGTCTCCTTGCATGTGTACACAAAGATAGAAACAGAAATCCATTGATTTCGCAACTGCCTCCCTCTCTGTCTCTAAACAGATAAAATACTGTAGTGGGTTACATGAGCAGAAGTCTTGGATTCGTGTTAGTTCTTTGTTTTTCTGAGGGTGGCTAGGAGGTGTGGGGCAGCAGAGTTATGTAACAAGAGCAGTGTGTGGAACCAGAAAGGTACAACACTGGTGTCAAAGCAGTACAGTGGGAAGAAGGTCAACATTCTTCAGAGTGCAGCCTCTAATGTTGATTTCAACACTTAGGAACTACAGAAAAATAGATGACCTGGACATTTCCAAGGGTCACTACCTTTGATAGCAGTAGCTCAACGATTGTGTTGGCTACTTGCAGCACAGCAACCCCCACGGTAGATTTGCCGATGCCAAAGTGATTCGCGACTGACCGGTAGCTATCTGGCGTTGCAAGCTTCCAGAGGGCTATGGCCACTCGCTTCTGGATGGTCAGGGCTGCTCGCATCCGGGTGTCCTTGCGCTTCAGGGCAGGGGACAGCAACTCACAAAGTTCCAGGAAAGTTCCCTTCCGCATACGAAAGTTTCGCAGCCACTGTGATTCATCCCAGACCTGCAGCACTATGCGATCCCACCAGTCCGTGCTTGTTTCCCAGGCCCAGAATTGCCGTTCCACAGCATCAACATGACCCATTGCCACCATGATGTTCACGGCGTGGGGTCCCGTGCTTTGTGAGAGGTCTGTGCCACTCTCAGACTTCATGTCCTCACCGCGCTGCCGTAGCCTCCTCTCCCGATTTCTCAGCATCTGCCTCTGGAAAAGGTGGATGATAAGGTGCGAGGTGTTGAAAATGGCCATAACTGCAGCGATGGTCGCAGCGGGCTCCATGCTCGCAGTGCTGTGGCGTCCGCACTGTCACTCACCAGAAAAGTGTGCGAACTGATTGCCCGCCGGCGCTTTCAGGGAGGGAGGGCGGGAGTGACGGTTGGATGACGACAGTTACCCAAAACCACCCTCGACACATTTTTTTCCCCAGCAGGCATTGGGGGCCCGACCCAGAATTCCAATGGGCAGCGGGGACTGCAGGAACTGTGGGATAGCTGACGACAGTGCACCGCTTCCAGTGTCGACGCTTGCCCCGTTAGTGTGGACTCACAAAGTTGAATTACTGTCCTTAGTGTGGATACACACGTTCGACTTTGTAATATCGATTCCACATATTCGATTTAAGTACGATTGAACTAATCTCATAGTGTAGACATACCCAGAGAGAGAGATGTCTGTTCCCCTCAGATCTCAGGGAGAGGGCCAAAGAGAGCTGTTGGTGCTGTAAATAGACTCTTGCACAGGGATTGATGTGGAAATCGTGAAGGGAACTTAAAATAAAAGGATATGGTGACGGCACTACCACTGGAGTCCATGCTGTTTCTGTGGATACAAGGCAGGAGAGGAGTCATGCCCTGTGACAGAGTATGAATATCCATCCTCTGCAATGTCTACAACTTCAGAGTCATCTGCTGGTACTACCAGCAATGCTGCCACTAAACATATGTCAGACAGTAAATTACTTATTTAAAAAAACCTTTTTTTCATCCTCCAGTAAAATCAAGGATGAGTTTGTAATCAGGACCAGCAAATTCCAGCAGGATTCCATAAATGTAAGATTGCACAGTTCATTTATGCAACAAATTTTTCCTTCATCTTGTTCAGAACAAAACACTTCCTTGACCTGGTTCAATCCTTACAATCAGGCCACACACACCCTGGTAGAACAGATGTGCAAAAAAATTGATGGGAAATGCTTTAATCTGAGTCTTCATGGGTGGAGCAATGTACACAATGATCCACTAATACGTGCTTGTGTGACAACAGATTGTTTGTCTAAAATTTCAGGAGATCGCTGAAGTACGATGGAAATGTTGATTAAAATCAGTTATTTAAATTGAGGCTTTCCATTTGTGATTTAAATCAATCCACCCTGAAATCAAAGGACAGAATCTGTTATGAATGTCTATTTTATAAAACATAGAAATCTGCTGAAATTTTTTACTTAATTAAAAAAATGAGCATTTTTTGGTAAGAAGGTATGCAAAGGGGCATTATCTAAAAGTTTTCTTCAAAAATGAACTGCTTGAATTAATACATATTAGGAGCTGGGTGAAACCTTGGCATGGATTGAGTTAAAACCTCATTGAGATTAATAGGTGTGAATGCACCCTTCAGTTAACATAACTGTAAGGATAAGCCCCCACCTAAGACAAAAAGAGTATGTGAACCCATTCAGGAGCTTTTGCTGGGTATTGTTTTGAGTAGTGGGTAGTGTGTGGGAGAAAACAGAAAAGACAAAAACTGGGAGAGTGAGAGACAGATAGGCAGAGCAGATAACAGCACAGTGTCTGACCCTGGAAGAAACTCAGGGAGAGGTTTTTGGATCAGGAGTGCAGGCTGAGAAGAGTGTTCTTGGTGTTATGATCAAAGAATCTGTTTTCTGCTATTTGATTCCTTCTGAATTCAGAGACACAAGACTTTGTATGTGCTTTGTAAATAAAAGTGCATGAAAGCATACCGGACTGTCATCCATTTCTACTCCCAACTGGAACATCTCGAGGGCCCCAGACTTTGACTAGCTGCTCAAGTTGAAAAGGGGCACCAATATCTAACCAATATCTAACTAATAAAACATTTTTTTAAATATTGTATATGAATGGGGCTAGATAGTACAGTAATTTAATACACTTAGTTTCTGATATCTGGGTTCAAATTTGATTTGCGTCACACATACAATTAGTTTTGTCTCTACCCAGTCACCAATGGCCATCTGGTTACATCAGAATGTTGTCTCATTTTCCAGTGCATCTCACAGCAATTTACAGTCTCTCAAGCATATTTCAAGTATTGATATAGATGGGATGGTACAAGCAGTTTCAGTAAAAAAGTGAACTGTGGGAGAAAGCTTGTACAATAGGTCATATGCTCTCTTTCCTCTATAACACCCCATGGAAAGGGAGCACTAGCCCAACAACTGAGTTGCATTTGAGGTGGCATTCTGGCACCCCCTGAGGAGAATAGATACACTGCCACCAGATCACACATAGGCTAGTAATCCAAGGGAACAACAAGACCAGTTCCTGCAGATCTTAGGACAACTATGCTCCACTTTTCACAGCATGCACGAGAAGCATAGTATTCTGGTTTTCTCTGATTGGCTGGCTCCCCGCACTCATTCTTCCTCTGTGGTACAATAAAGTTCCAGAGGGAGAATTACTGCTGCTCTTGACAACAAGAACTTACACTACATTATAAATTGTATTCTCCTGAGTAGTTAGCACCTTTAAACTCTTACTGAGCATAAGTGAAGACAGCAAAATTGTGGGGTGGGGCTGTAACTGCAGCTCAGGGATGCAATAAACAGGAACGTCAGAAGATGAGGGAGAGGAAATCACAGCCCCTAGAGCTGCTGGGAGAGGGTATGTTGTGTTGTGAAACAGAAATTTAGCCAGGACTGATATTACCCAAACATATTTGCAAAACATGGGACATCCAACCCAATTTTTTTGGCAGCTATGTGCTTTGTGGTGTTGGCCTCAGAAAAGCTATAGGCAGCTATATGGTGGAGAACATTCTACCTCTTCGCTACCTTTCATCTTCTCATGGTCCTTCCTCCAACTCTTCTCTGCAGCCTTAGTGCCTTACTGCTTCTCTCCACATTGCATGAGAGAATGGAAACGTATGGCCCAATGCCTGACTATAGTTAGTGCTGACTCATAGTTCCATGACCACTAAAATACATTCCCCAGGATAAAATTTCTTTTACATGCATAGTGTCTTTTTCCAACCATGGAGTATTTACCTAATCTGTTTCTCTCTTTATTATTAATAACGAGATTTGAGAATTTAGATTTCACACACAAACCTTTAGTTATCCTACACGGTGTTACCTCATGCACCGGCCCAACATGCGATTTGTCACCGTTCTCATTTGGGTTTTGTTTTATTGAGACTTGATCATACTTCACATATTGAATGGTTAATATTAAACATTGCTACTTATTTTACTACATTAGGTCTCACACTTTACGTTATGGGGCTTTTGTATCATTTCCTTTTGGAATTCTTTGTTTTATAAACACAGTGGAAAGTATTGATGCTGGCAAATAAGAAAAGCTATTATAACTTACAGGGATTCCCCCCTGTTCAGCTTCCATCTGCACAGGCGAAACGCCACAGCTTTTCAGTTGCCTGCAACTATACCTTATGTTCATTCTGGAGTTTTTATCTTTTCATAAAAAATGCATTTTTCCTCCTAAATGAGTATCTATTATGCCAATATTGTTCATTTAAAAAAAATAGATTATATTTAACATTTCTATTCTGGTTTTATTTATTATTTCTTAATTTTGTATGAGTGAATTATTGCTTGTTAAAGCAAGGGGACTAACAACACTCTTTTGTTAAATTTGGAAATTAGGCCTGGTCTACCCTAACCCCCCAATTCGAACTAAGGTACGCAACTTCAGCTACGTGAACAACGTAGCTGAAGTCGACGTACCTTAGTTCGAACTTACCGCGGTCCAGACGCGGCAGGCAGGCTCCCCCGTCGACTCCGCGTACTCCTCGCTCCGAGCAGGATTACCGGAGTCGACGGGGAGCACTTCTGGCTTCGATTTATCGCGTCCAGACAAGACACGATAAATCGAACCCAGAAGTTCGATTGCCTGCCGCTGAACCAGCACGTAAGTATAGACAAGCCCTTAGACTCTTTAATGAAAGAATATACCAGCTGCAGGCCAGCACTAAACTCTTCTTTATTAATTTTTGATATTCCATAATTTTTCAGGTATACAGCTGTATAAAGTGTTGCTAAATCCACTGCTAAAATATTGTGTCCATTTCTGCTATCCACACCATAAAAATGATGTTGAAAAATTTTTAAGGATTCAGAGTCACCAGAATACCTTTATAATGAAAGACTAAAGGAATGCAACATGTTTACCTTATAAAAGACGTTAAAGGGCAACTTGATCACCATCTATAATTATCTATACATGGATAAGATAGCTCAAGCTAAAGAGCTAATCTAGCAGACAGTCATAACAGGATCCAAGACTGGAAGCTGAAATCAGCAAAACAAGAAACAACTTTTTAACACTGAGGGTAGTTAGCCATTGGAACAGATGAGCCAGGAGTGTGGTAAATTCTCCATCACTCAGTCTTTAAATCAAGATTGGATATCTTTCTAAAAGATGTTACTGGGCTAAGACTCCTCTGATCTTAAAAATTACAACTCTATTAAATATGCCATTAATGTGGGCTATGCACTGTATAGAAACTCTCATAGAATTTCTATACATAACACATTCCTCCCCTCCTCACCCACAGGAATGGTTTATAATATCACTGTAATAAACTAGAAAAAGAGAATAGACTTCTTCAAATTCTGATGCAGCCTGGAAAGCATTATGCTCCAAAACATAAACATTTCAATAATTATAAATTCAAATGATTGGATAGTTTTCTGGCTTGCACTGCATGTTTGGATTGTTGTGTACTGGAAATTTGTTAATTTAGAGAGTATTTGTAACTGGAACTCTCCTAATGTCACAGTGTGTTGTGAACCAAAAATCTGAGCATAATCAGATGAGAGATTGAAAAAGCAGAAAAGAATTCAAAGGAGTATGGCAAAGAGACTCTTACGTTTGATAAGGAAGTATCTGTTACCTTTGTGAGGGGGGAGTTAGAAATAAAGAGGAGAAAAATGGGATGAAAGATAGTACTGTACTCTATTCAGTCCATTCGAAATCTTGTCCATACCTTATGTGCCACTTGGCAGCAAAGCCCTTTATGTCACATTTAATCTTAATTATTTGGCATACAAGTTGCACAGCAAGGGAAGATGGCTGCTATACAAAGCTTCTAAACCCCCGTAAGTGGCACTTTAGGAGTCCTAGGTGACTGCTGGCTTCTCATCAAAGTATCTGCCAAGATAGTGTTTCAGTTCTTTCTGCCTCTCTACCTATGAAAAAAGGTCAGGTCACGCTAGTCTTTGTTGTTATCCTTCCTGTTCTGAATTGTGAAAGATCTCCCTCTTTATTCTGCTAAATGGCATCAGATTTCCTGTAATATTTGTTGTATTAACAAATAACTTATTAACCCCCATACTTATGGTCCATCTCCCCCAACCCTTTGTAAACCAATGCACAGGACCCATGTGTCTAGGAATCTGTATAATCTTTGCTACGTTACTCCTGAGGGTTCAAATCCTTACTAAACCTTCAGTCAAGGGATATGAACTTATTACCTTCAAATAGTCTGCATCTGTGCACTCATCCACAACGCCATCTGTTAAAGTGGTCAGGATTCACTTTATTGCCTCTTTTGTGGAAGGCCCTGCTACTGTGAAAAAACAGTGTTATTGGAAACATAATTTTCCTCATCATTATGCTTCTTTCTTGCTGGATCATAACATATTACAAGGCATTTGAGCACAGAGTAAAAAGCTCTTCAGAGTAGCCGTTCTTAGGGGATTAAATGATTACTATCACTGTCCCATTTTTATCTCATAATCAGGTTCAAGATGGTACTACATATCTCTGCTGAAGTGATTATATATTTGAAATAGAAATTGCTTGATCTCCATTTAGGTACCATAGTGTTTAAGACAGACTCATTTATTTCCATTAATGTTAATATACTTATGAGTCTTTACCACTGTCCCTTTACTTAAAGACTTGAACTATACTTTAAGCACGAATCTATCAAATAGGTAAGATTTTAGGTTCCTTGATTTACACTGATACTAATAGTATCATTTAGAACAATTGCATTTCACTGACAGTGCATCTGTGGTTAAACAGGCATGAAATGTGGGATCTAGATGAGTTGCAAGATGGCAGTCCCTATTAACAATGGGCATACTAGGTGCCTTTTTTGTTAGGGGGAATCCCATATCACTGTACATGTTCAGTATGCAAGTCATTTTCTAAATAGCCAGAGGCACGAATTAAAATGTTTTTTCTAGACCACTCAGGGTGGCCCATTTCTTAAATGAGTATAGTTGACCTCCTTGGACAACCACCAGTTTTATCAAGAAGTGCCCCGTCAGTTCCAGATCTGTCAGCTCCTGGGCTCCATCTTCCAAAGCTCCAGATTCAAAACACTTTGGTAGGTCTTTTTCTGCTAAACTTGTAGAAGTAAAAGAGCATCTTCTAAGTCCAGAAACTGATCTCCTCAGAGAACTTCTGCTATAAAGCGGTCTAAATTGCCTCTTCACTCCCATTCCAAGGAGACTCCACAGCCTGAATCAAGAACTGTGGGAGCTTGAAAGGAGCATGGTACCAACTCTTCAGTACTGTATTGAGATAACAAACTGTCTACCTCTGGTACGAAGGCAATGGCCTCAGGAGATAGTGTGGCAATGAGTGCTTCAGTATTGGGTACCGATCACTTCGACAGTTTTAGTCACAAAGAATCCTGCATCTTGGCAGGGGATTAGGCTAGATGACTCTTGTGGTCTCTTCTAATCCTGTGATTCTAAGTAAGTAGCACTGATGAGCTACTCTACAGTGTAGAAGTTTATGATACCATCTATCTTGGTACCGGGGAAGTATACAGCATCAAAGGACTGCCAGATTTTGGAGGAGCTGGAGTCTCCCTTAACTTTCAGTTGAGCTAAACATTCTTCTGGTATGCACACCCACTGTTTCAACAATACAGACCTCCTCTCTGACAGCGTCTCCTAGACCTATATTACACCCTAGCACTTCTGTCTCAAGAGCCCCACCTTTAAAGTTAGACTGTTCATATTCATCATTGGACTCAGAACACCGTGGGGAGGGGTCCCCTACTTATTCCTTTATTTTCCCCTTTTCTGCATTTTATGGTCAGAAAAGTAATCTAGGATCTCATACAAGCCTAGATTTCATAGGGTTTATGGAAGTGGCATCCTTCCATGTGGGATCCTACTGCTGTAATGTACCAACATGGCCATATTGGGATCCTGATTGTAGGCATCTTTCCTATGCACCACCTCCTAGAGAGAGATCCTTCCTGTCTGTTCAGAGGCAAAAACCTGCGCAGCCACAGGTGTTCCCTCATGATTCTCAACCAGCAGAGGAAATTTTTGAGGAGGACCAGCTCCACAATGAGGATATACACGCACCCAGTGGCTATCTCATTCTTGTGTTTAGATGGAGGTGATAATTTCTTCCACACAATCTTATCCAGATGACTAGAAGAACTTCCAGGATTTATTGAAATGATAGCTAAAAATGTCAAGATCCCAATAGAGGAAGTGCAAGGTACCTGACATAAATTGTTGGACATTCTCTACACTACTATGCCAGGAAGAGTGGCTCTTCCTATTAATGAAGCTTTATTGGACCTTGCCAAGAATGTTGGATGGACACTGGCAACAGTAAAGGAACTTCAACGAAATCAGACAAATGATACTATGTGGGAGAAGAGTACCTTTTATTCACAGCCAGTACCTGTTTTTTTGGTAATTGTGGTAGCTAACAAAAAGAATACACAGTGCCAGTCAAAGATGACACTAGCCCAAAAGGAGTCAATATGATGATCTGTTTGGTCATAAATGTTATTCCTCTGTAAGCTTATAATTTAGAATTTTAAATTATCAGACTTCGCTTTCATGTTATGATTTTCTAAAGTATAATATATTTATGGATTTCTTTGATAAATTGCCACAGGAACATAGGGAGGAATTTAAATGCCTGATTTCACTGGGACAGTTAGTGATACATCTCTACCCCGATATAATGCTGTCCTCGGGAGCCAAAAAATTTTACTGCGTTATAGGTGAAACCGTGTTATATCGAACTTGCTTTGATCCGCCGGAGTGTGCAGCCCCGCTCCCCCAGAGCACTGCTTTACCGCATTATATCCGAATTAATGTTATATCGGGTCGCGTTATAGTGGGGTAGAGGTGTATAATGAACATCTTTGCAAGCTGCTCTAGATGCTGCTGCTACTGCCTCACAATTTATGGCTACTTCTGTGATCATGAAGCACACATCTTGTCTCCAGAGTTCAGGAATCCCCAGGGAAGTTCAATGAACAGTGGAGAATCTTCTGTTCAAGGGCTCAAATCTATTCAGTGCAAAAACTGATGATGCCTTTCACACTTGGAATTATTCTTATGCCACACTTCGCTCCCGTGGGTATATACACCTGTACACAGAAAGAAAACAGTAGATCTCACACATACTGTAGACAGAGGACAGCACCATGCATTTTATTTGATCAGAGATCAATGATCTAGAAAAAGACTGTGCTACCGGAAGAAAAGACATGGTGCGACAATTATAGCTATATCCTACCCCACAGACACAATCAAACAATCATTTTGATGGGTTGGTTGAGAGTCACAATTTAACCACAATGACAGATCTAGTCCTTTCTTTCCCTCCCTTTGGAAAAGTCTCTACTACTTCCAGGAATCATGGAACTCCATAACAATGGACCGCTAGGTCAGGAACGTTATTTTAGCCAGTTATTTCATACAGATCCATACTGCCCTATCTATTTTAACTCTAACTCAACAATTAGAATTAGTAGTGGTAGTTTTATGCTCCAAGACAGCCCAAGTGTATCTGCCCTGGGACAGATTTGAAACCATGTCCATGCTTGTCATGCAGCTTCATTTAAATCCACAGATACGGTACAGACTTGCTTAAGTCTACTTGGACACATGGCCTGCAGTTTGTCATGTGGCATGATAGACTACACCTACACTAAATGCAGGGTTGACTAAAAATCACTTTATGCACCAAACAGACCCAATTTAGATACAGTTTGCCTCTGCAGATTCCATAAGCTATTCTCTCCTCATTGGACTGGTGGAAAGACCTCAACAAGGTATGCAATGGTGTACCTTTTTCACCATCCCTCCCAATCAGAACTTTATTAACCTTTCCATTACTATTGGCTTGAGGTACACATCTAGACCACCATCAACCACAGGGCAAATGGACTGGTGAGAAGACTCACTTACATATAAATGTGTTAGAGCTCAGAGCAGTGAACAAGGCTTGTGTCGAATTCTTACTTCTGCTTCAAGGACTAGCTGTCAGTTCTTGATGGACAACACAATTGCCATGTTCTATATAAATAGGCAGTCAAGGGCACGATCATCCCTGCTGTGTCAAGAGGGAGTTTGGTTATACAACTGGTGTATTCAGCATCAGTTGTCTCCACAATTCTCAGAACATTTTAGCAGACAATTTAAGCAGACACTTTGCAACAGATCATGAGTGGACAATCAAGAACTCGGTAATTTGGACACTCTTCAAGGATTGGGGTCATTTGTCAGTTGATCTGTTTGTGACAGATGGGAACAAGTAGTGTCAGATTTTTTGTTACAGGTCAGAGTCCAGGGTTCTTTTCAGACATATTTCTCATTTGATGGTCCCCTGCATTGATGTATGCCTACCCACTAATTCCATTGTTTCCCAGGATACTCAGGAAGATCAGACAAGATGTTACCAAAATCATCCTGATAGCTCATGCCTGGCCAAGGCAGTTTTGATACCTGGAACTGATGCTATTGTAAATATGTCCTCTAAGAACATTACCTATAATTCCAGTCTTGCTATCCCAAAATAATGGGATAATTTGTCTTTGAACCCATCCTCCCTACATCTTATGGCTTGGCTTCTGGATAGATATCAGAAGTAGAGAGAGAATGTTCCCCATTCTTGAGGTATGGCCTGCATCTCTTGTTCCTATATTTATAACTTTGAATGTGGCTATAGTAAAATGTATTTTGTTTGAATGGAGCCTGCTTACCAAACAAACTTATTTGTTCTGTTTGACTGCTCAGTCCTTATAATTATTTACCAATCTACTAATCTTTGTGTCATCAACAAATTTTATCAGCAATGATTTTTATATTGACATCAGTATCACTGATAAAAATATTGAATGATTTTAGGCCTCAACTGATCCCTGCAGAACAGTGGTGCCAGGTAGAGCAATGTGACGAATAGGGGGCTGTGTGTGTGATCGCCCAACCACTTCTAAGCAGTGGTCCCATACTAAATCAGTATGGCTGCTGCTGGAGCAATCTGGAATGTTGCTCCAGCTGTGTGGTCACAACACTACTGAAATTTGACCCAGCTGCCCCTTCATACAGATGAAGGGGTAGCCAGGCCAAATTTCAGTGAGTGGTGTTGTGACCTGGTGCACAGTGTTGCAGTGCAACTCAAATTTGGTCTGACTGCCTCTTCGTCCAGACAGGGGGGGCAGCCAGTCCAAATGGTTTTGCAGCTTGGCACACAGGGAATCTGTTCTTGGACAGCAGAGCACAGGGAGCGTGCTAAGGACTCAACTTCTGGTGGCACTGGTTGGATAAGAGAGAGGAGAGACTCCCTGCCCAAGGGAGACCCGGGATTCCTGTAGGGGGTGGGGGACGAGCAGGGAACAGAATTCTTCCCCTCCCTCACACAGCAAGTATCTGAATTGGTGCCACTGCTGCAGAACCCTCCTAGAAAGACCCTCATTTGATGATGATTCCCCAGTGACAACTGCTCTTTGAGATCTGCCAGTTAGCCAGTTCTTAATCCATTTAATGGACCAACTTTGGAGGAAGGAAGAGAACCATAGGAGGAGGGAACTTTGGAAGAAGTGCCTACAGTAGAAGGGAATAAAGAGTCTGTCAGTTTTAAGATATCTTTGAATTATTTTCTTCTTAAAAACGAAACAGAATAAATGAAAATATCCTTATTGTCCATCTTATTACCGTCTGTGATATTGAAAATGAGCAGAACAGTTCTTATTAAATAAGCATCATCATGAACTACACACCCCTCTCTCCAAACTGAATTCAAACAGTTTAAGATTCAGGATCAGTTTGTATAAACTTAAGAACCTTTCTACAATTAACTGTAAACAAAAAGTTTGTTTCTGCTCCTGGAGAATTTTGCTGTTGTTCAGTGGGAAGAGGACAGGGATTTTTTTCTGTCTTTGTCCCCTTGCTCAGAGGTGACTGCTGGTCTGTTGGGCTACAGGTACCATACCATTCAGTTCTTGTTCACTCTGTCAGCTAATGTAATCTTTACACATTCATTAATAGTAGCAATAAATGTGCTGCTGACTTCAAATAAAATATTTTCACATTTTAATGTTTGAAAGAAAAATAAGAAAAATAAGTTCATTGTAAAATGTTACATTGGCAGGATGAGTTAAACACGTGATAAAAGAGGAATGTTCCAGATTAAGTTTAAAATTCTTATTTTATTAAGCATAACATAAACCACTTTTCTGATCCTCTTTTAAGCTAGTATATAATTTGATCCTTACTTTAAAAATATCATTTAAAAAACTGGAGAGCACTCCAGGCTATTTCAAGGATAAGTACCTTTATACCGTGATGATAACGTGATGATATGACAATTTAAATACCTCCTTGAGACCTCCCTCTCTCAAAATAGAACATTTAACTGTTAGTAATCCAATAATATACATCCTGTTTTAGCCAACAAAACTACAATAATCTTTTTCTTCTGTGTTTACTAAGTATCAGAGTGGCTTTTCCTAACACTTATGTCTTTAAAGAAATTAAATGAAAATACGCATTACTAACTAAACTGCTGTGGGAGCCCTGCAGGAATCCCATCAACAAAGAAGCAAGCACTAGAAGTAGAAAGAGCTGGCTGGTTAATCAGAAGAGAAGTCAGCTTGTTGGAGAAGCTGTCATCCTTGAATCTTCAATTGATGGGTCATTTCATCCCCAGCAGGGGCTCCTTGCATGAAGTGTAATTTTTACTCTCACTGTTCAATCAGTATGACAGCTTTGGCTCTAATGTGATGGAAGTTTTGACTCTAGTTTGAATTATTCCTCTGACAGTTCATTAAAAAAAATTCAGAACCAAACAATCAAAAATAAAACAAAATTAAAACATTCTTTTTAATTTAAAACGCTGCCTGGCTGTTAGAATTTTACTGTTAATGTACCCAGTGTGGTTATATACATAAGGGTCAAATTCCATAGTTCCTTGTAGTTGCTGTAATTTTTCTGAATAATGTGTCAATTAGTGAGTTTGTTATTCAAAGCTATCCAGACTGTTTTAATACAAAGCATCTACTATAACCTTGAACTATAAGCTCTCAAGTCTATATGCCCTCACTATAATTTACTGTATGCTCAAATGATAAATTATAGTTACATTCTGGAATTATATGGTATAATTAAAAGAAATACTTTACAAGTTATGTGTTCCACATGGGGGCATTTTTTACAATTTCAAGAAAATGTTCTGTCTTTTCATTGTTGTTTCCATAAACACTTTTCCATGTGAAAATGTCACTTTGGCAATTTTTTCCCAGTTGAAATTCCTGTGATTTTTTTCTAACACATAAGAAATTCACATTGGAGCAGACATATCAGGAAATAGTAGTAGCCATGAACATTTAGCAGCCATGAATGGATATAAGACTGGCCATACTGGGTCAGACCAAAGGGCCGTCTTCTGACAGTGGCCAATGCCAGGTGCCCCAGAGGGAATGAACAGAACAGGTAATTATCAAGTGATCCATCCCTGTCGCCCATTCCAAGCTTTTGGCAAACAGAGGCTAGGGACACATTGTCTTGTATTATGTTTAGTACTTTTTATTTGTACTACAGTAATTCCTGGAGAGAGGGTTCAGGATTGGGGTCCTCATTGTAATGGTTATTGAACATATACAGAATAAAAAATAATCCCTAGTCCAAAGTACTTACAATTTAAATAGAGACAAATGTGACAGGTCGATGTAGAACACAATGAAAGGGAAAGACAAGGGTGACCATAATATATTTGCTAAGTGTAATTTACACATACTAGGTAAGTGTGGTTTGGAAAATTTCAACTAGAGCTCTTAGGCACTATGATTACAAAGATAAATAAATAATAATAATAATTAATAATTAATAGGATATATGTGGTAGAGA
This sequence comes from Trachemys scripta elegans, assembly GCF_013100865.1. NCBI lineage: Eukaryota > Metazoa > Chordata > Testudines > Emydidae > Trachemys > Trachemys scripta. The sequence continues at coordinate 32,367,372 of NC_048301.1, forward strand.
GCTAAATATTAATGGGGATATAACTCCCTTAGAAGATGAATTGGATATTTGTGGTTGATGCAAGGAAAGGGAAGTGCCAGAGATGTTCAGAGCAGAGCAGCTTTTTGGGAGAAGACTGTGGACAACAATGCAAGTCACATTTCATACATACAGACAGTGCTGCTGAGTGGCTTGCTGTGTCTCATTACAGTTAAGGTGCCACCAGGGTAATTCAGGAAACCGCAGAACTCTTCATCGGCAGGGCACCAGTGTCCAAAGTTATTTAAAGAGAATACTCAGCCTGTCTTTAAGTACAACTCACACGTAGATGAGGAGAGAGCAGGAAGTGTGGAATAACCCATGGTTTGAAGATTCATGAAGGAAGCGTATTCCAGTATTTAATCTTCTATCAGGGGTACTTACATGACCATAGCAGACAAGGAAAAGCCACTAGTACTCTTAGCATGTCTTAAACAGGTTGTATGTAAGTGGTGGAGAAACCTAGGTATGGAAATGTGAGCTAACTCAGCGCTCAGATGTCTCGTAGGAGCTGTGATATGGCAATTTCCTGCAATATCCTGGACAAACCTTATTGAATTAAGTTAAACTTAAGGAGCTCATTGTGTTAAAAATGCAAATGCTTGTTTGTTATTGTCGGATTGTATGTAACTTGTCTAGGAGACGTGACTAATGTCAATCTTGGGAAGTGTTACGAGCTTCAAAGAACTCTTTTAGACAATGGCCTAGGACAAGAATGAACTGTTAGTTGAGTAGGTTTCCTAGGAAATCCTTGGGAAGAAGGGAATGCAAATTACTCGCCTACAGATCCATCCTTTTGAAGCTGCACCTTGAAGAGAAATCAGTTGTCTAGCTGATTACCAATTCACAGTCTCTTCAAAGACCCAGACAGGATAAAGGAGTGACACTCAAATTCATGAGGATGCTTATTCTGAGCTAACAGTTGTTATGAATTTGTGACCATAGAAAAAATCCGAGGTTTGAAGGACTGTTTACCGGGCAGAGCCCTTGTTGGAGTCAGGGGGGGATCTCTGGTAAACTTATTAGCATGAGTGTAGGTTCTTTTATTATTGTAATGTTTCTTCTGTAATGCTATCAATTTAAGAATAAATGTGCTTGCTTTGAAAGAGCTATATGGTAAGTTGCCTATGTTAGTTACAGTGTACATTGTCTCTGAGGAGAAAAGTAAAGAAGGCCTTCTTAGTTAGTCAGACTTTGCTGGGAATTCACAGCGTAGGCAGGGATCTGTGCAGCCTTGAAATACTGCGGTCAAAAGGGAGAGTGATACATGTCTCCACCCAAGAAAGGTGACATCTGGGGAGCCAGCAGTCTGAGTGGGTGCCTTTGCTGGACCATAGAGGGGGAGTGGAGGTGTAGTTGTCCTGAACTGTGATAGAGCACTTCATATGGCTCTCACCATCCTCTCCAGGTAACTCTGGAAGTATAATTGTCATGTTGCAGGGCCTTTGAGAGTATGATCCTCAGATCCCAAGGAGGGCTTGGAAAACTCCTCCCCACAGACATGAGTGATTATTGTACATGGGTGTAATATCTTGTATTTGATCATAGCTTATATTTTTCTGCTTGGAAAACATTTTTCTCACCAAAGTAGTAAATCAAACTTTCATTGTTTTAAGCTCATTAAGTACTGTATGTAGTGTTGAATTCTCTAGGTACTGTTTTTGAGAATGGTTTATCACAAGATTTAAAAACAAGTCATCTTAGTACAATGAAAATTTTGAAATCCAAGAAAACATTTTTGTTTGTAGTGTTATTGTAGCAGTGTTGGTCCCAGGATATTAAAGAGACAAAATGAGTGAGGTAATATCTTTTAATGGACCCATTTTTGTTTGTGAGAGAGACATGCTTCACGGTACACAAAGCTCTTCTCCAGGTCGGCTCTGTGTAGCTCGAAACTTGTCTCTTTCACCAACAGAAGATGGACGAATAAAAGACATTAACTCACCCACCTTGTCTCTTTAATATCCTGGGACCAACACTGCTACATCAACACTACAAACAAAAATGTATTTTGTCACTTTTTGGGAAATACTCAATTTTCTAATGCAGCAATAACCACAGTAAACTCCCATCACTGTGGAATTCAACGAGAAATAACTTTGAAGTTTTAATTTGTAGCCTGGTCCATAGATTATGTATTAATTATATTGATTATTTAAGAATCAAGCTAGCCCTGTGGGCTACGAATTTACACTGGCTGCCTCCCTAATGTCCTATTTGCTTTCTAAATTTTATTTATGTGATACATTTGCTTTTTTCTCATGAGTGTTCTCTGTCTGCAATTAAAACTTCATCCTTCAAATTAATACAGCATATACCTTCAATGTACAATTAAATAATCTTTGTTTTTAATATCATAGATCTGAATGATCACTCAGCTTTCCAACTCACCATGTAACTCAGCCATTGAATCCACTGGGGGGAAAAACACAAGCTAGGGAGCATATATAAAAATTATGACCTATTCCTTTGCACTTTTTAGATCGACATGGTGAATAAACATGGTTGATCTATAAATCAGGATCAGTGTATTCTCAGATTTAGTGCCCATTTTCTAGGTAATGGTTACATGAAGCTTATTTGTAATATAAAAAGAAGAAATACTGTAATGCTGTGGGCCAATTTCTGCACTCACTAACTTCAATGGGTGTTATGCCTGAGCAAGAAGTGCCAGATTTAACCTTATATAAACTGTGTTTTAAATGTGACAAAGGAAAGGAAAATATAGTGGCTGATCAATACATAATATTGTTATTTATAAAATGAAAGGGTGAAAATACATTTTCAGTGTGTGAATAACTTTTTAAAGTAAGTACTCTATTTCAGTGATTAATAAACAGGAAATTTTAAGAGGCAACATATATTAAACATTACTCTTGTTGATTATTCACTTACACTTCTTATTGAGATTTACAGTTAAAATATTCCTGTTGAGAGAAAAGTACCATTTATCTAATCCAGTTCCTCAAGAAAAAATACTTAGATGGTTTCAGGAGTCTTCAACTAGCTAATTTAATAAGAGGGTAATTTATATTCCACAGTCAGTAACTTGTGATACTGTTATTACTAAAATTCAAGTAAAAGATCACACAGTCTGCCTTATCTACTGCATACCATGAAATATCTACATATATTTTATTAAATAAAGGTAAATGAATAGTGACCTTTGAGGTATGCAGTTATTTTAGAGCAATATACTATAACACATTATTTTCTTAATCACAAAGGTAAGTATTTCATCTGTCTCCAATGGATGAAGATGAAGATTTAACTCTCTGAGACCATTGTGGTTTTCACATTACTTTGGCAGAGCTCTCATTTTAAATTAAGTATAGTATTTCTTTAATTTACTACTTTTAACCAGCCATAGCTCATTTACCATTCATCAGTCAACATGTGCTGCTAATCTCTGCTAAAAGATTGTTCATATACTGAACTTTGATTTAAAAGAGCCTTTTAGTGGCTTTTGAGATATTGAGCATGTGCCACATACAGTTTTAGGGCCAAATTTTCAAAAACTGCTTCCAATCAGGGGCAGAGGGTAAACATCTAATTGCACCCACTACTTAGATAGTCAGACATTTGGGATGAAATCCTGGCCCCACTGCAGTCAATGACAAACTCCCATTGATTTCAATGAAGGATTTCAACCCTAAATTCTAAAATGTGTGCCTGTCATTGATTCTGGCAGAAAGTTTAGAGGCTTGATTGAAGGTCCTTTGAAAAATAGATGGTTCATGTCTCATAATAATGTCAGAGACTTGGTTTCTTAGACATCAGCTCACAGATATCAATCTGGATGTATTGTTTGTCTGGTTATCTTAGTTAGCTAATTATTACTGGAATCCAAACTAGCAAACATGATCACCAAAGCAGATTTTTTTAAAAATTCTTCAGTAGATGATCTTTTAAAAATAAGCTACACCCCCTAAGAGGATGTAGCGGTGGACATTCTCCTCTTGCCTTCAAGGGAAGTGAGAGGAGCATTTCGACTGTAAGATCATTCAGGTAAAATACCAGTCACTCTTATTTATCTGAACAGCATCAGGCATATCTATGCTGAAGTATAAATAAAAATAATAAAAGGCAAGCACTGATCAGCAAGTATAGTCTTCTGTATCTTGTTTACAAGGGTCAGACTGATGGGAAGAATTGGTGGTACTTGCCAGTCCAGCTTTCCTTACATTCCCAAACCCTGCCTACCCTCAGTGTTGTTCAGCAGTGAAATCATTAACAGTGCATCAGCCCCATCACTCTGTGTGAACTCCAGCATATATTATAGCAAGGGATCCAGTTCTGATTTCAAGACTTCAAGCGATGGAGAATCCACCATGTCCTTAGGTAGATTATTCCAATAGTTAATTATTCTTATTGTTAACAAATTATGCCTTATTGCTAGTCTATCAGAAATCTCTTCCCCATGTAGGTACTTGTAGACCATGATCAAATCAGCTTTTAACCTTCTTATGGATTGAGTTCTTTAAGTCTCTTACTGTAAGGAATGTTTTCCAGATCTCGTCATTCTTCTATCTTTTTTCTGAATGCTTTCCAATTTTTTAACATCCTTTTTGAAATGTGTACACCAAAATTGGACATGGTGTTCTGGTGATGATCTCATTAATGACAGAGATAATACTGCCTCCTTAATTCTCCTTAATATTCCCCTACTTACATATCCTAAGGATCACAATCACCCTCTTAGGTACAGCATTGCACGGGGAACTCATGGGCATGACTACACTGCTGCACAGTTCAGATTAAGGAGGTGTGAATAGCAGTGCAGTCAAAAGTCAAGCACTGTAACTCTCCTGTGTGGATGCTGTGGGAATGACCTTAAAGGTTTGCACTAAAAGACTACAGTAGTCCAAACTTTGGACTTTTAAGTTTGTGTCTGCAGCATCCACACAAAGGAGTTACGGCGCAGAACTTTGGTGAGCACTGCTATTTAGAGTGCCTTAGTCTGAACTGCGGGGCAGTGTAGACTACCCCAAGTCATTTGGTAATCTACTATGATCGTTAAGTCTTTTTCCGCATCACTGCTTCCCAGGATACAGTCCCCCATTTTATAAATGTGACCTACATTCATTGTTCCTAGTGGTTATCTTTGCATTTAGCTGTATTAAGAGGCATTTTGTTTGAATGGGCTAAGTTTACCAAGTGATCTAGATTAGTGTGTATAACTAATCTGTTCCCATCATTATTTATCACTCTACCAATTTTTGTGTCATCTGCAAGTTTTACAAGCAATGATTTTATATTTACTTTCAGACCTTTGATAAAGAAATTGAATAGCAATTAATCTATTTAATATGGACTATACTGATGTTGTGTGGTGCTAATTTTTTTAATCAGAGTGTCATGCAGAACTATGTCAAATGTCTTACAGATGTCTAGATGTAGTACATCAACACAGTTACTTTTATCAATCAAACTTGTAATTGCATCAAAATATATAAAGTTTGTTTGACAAGACCTATTTTCCTTAAAGCTATGCTGTTTGACATTAATTATGCTACCACCCTTTAATACTTTACTTGTTAACACCTTTGAGATAAATAAGAGCAGTTTGTACCTTCAGAACTGTTGCTTCAAGCACAAACGAAAACACAGTTGTTTAAATTTACATCTGGAGGGTTTTCATTATAACTATAAAGACTAGAAACTTTATAAATGTATGTTTTTCAAATTGAAGATTAAATAATGCAAAACTGATGGGGCCACCATATGATTACCATTAGAGTTTATCAATAAGTACCAGTTCAGCATAGCTTTATATTAGCTGAGAGAGTGGCAAAAAAGACCTTTTGTTGAAACCTCTTCTTTGGTCTGACATTAGTCCTGCATTGGGGTATTTCATAGGATCAAGTGTGGTCTTTTGTTAGCATTATCTTTGTCCAGTAAAGAGCTAAGTATCGGGCTAAAGATGTCACAGTGATCATTACAAAAGGTAAATTGCTTACCAGTTTGCCGTGCAGTAAGGGCTATGTGAGTTTTGCCAGCATGTCCTGTCACAGAGCTTTGAGGAGGTTCAGTAGATAGAACATTGGACTAGAAGTGAGGGGCTTGGGTTCTATTTCCAGGTCTTTCACTAACTTTGAGGAAATCATTTCACCCCTTTATGACTCTATTTTCCCTTCTGTTGATGTGGATAATGGTACTAAGTTCTGGTCTGCACTACAAAATTACTTTGATGTATCTACGTCCCTTAGAGGTTTGAATAACCCACAACCCTGAGCAATATAGTTATACCAGCCTAAGTGCCGGTGTAGACAGAGCTGTGTTGGCAGGAGAGCTTCTCCCACTGACATAGCTACCGCCTCTCATGGACCTGGAGTTATTAAGTCAGCAGGAGACCCAGGAGCGCCGCCAGCTTTTCTGCTGCCCTAGGTAGCGGTAGGTCCCGCCCCGAAATGCCGCCCCCCATAGAGGCAGTGGAAAGTCCCACTGCCGAAATACCGCTGCGGTTGCCACCCCGCAAATTATAGTGCCCTAGGCGAGCGCCTAGGTCGCCTAATGGGTTGCACCAGCCCTGAGGAGACCTCTCTCCTATCAGCTTAAGAGATTTCACTAAATGCGCTACAGCGGCGCAGCGCATTGGTCAGCTGCGCCAATGTAAATTTCTAGTGTAGACCTGCCTTGCTCTCCTTTTTAAAAGAACTTTGAGAAAGGTAAGGTTTCTTGGTTTGGTTTGGTTTTTTGCAGTTCTAGTGACATCATAGTAGGAATACTCCAGAAGGATATTGGTGAATTATAATACAAACTGTAAGATATCTATAATATCTTTTCTTTTATAGGGAAGTCGATCAGGATTCTGATGGTCATGTCAGCTTCAAAGAATTTGAATCTGCAATGAACTATGGACAAAATGAAGTATCACAACTACACTTTGCCTAAAGTATATTCTCTGGTGAAAAGATAAGATATTTAAAAATCAGTGAAACTTCAGTTGTTTCAGGTAGCACTCTTACTATGAATGCAGCTCTGAAGAACTGCTCTTGAAGCTCTACAGTTGTCAGTTAGGGTGTATTCATTTACGTGTGTGTGTGTGTAATACTGAAAATATTTTAAATCTAAATTGATCCACAATTTATCCTTTGTGGGAACTTCAATTATGAACTTTTTCTATTTGGCTCAATAGATGAAAAGAGAGGGACTGGTTTCCAGGTACTTAGTATTTTATTTGTTGACTTTTTCAGCAGTATTTCACTAACGAGCCAAAATGTCTCAGATACCTTTACAGAAAGGCTACCTGGGACTGAATGGATTAAACCTTTTGTGGCTGATAAAACTTTTTTTTAAACCATCAGTATGTTTATTTTCCATATAAACACCTTGCCCTTTTTCTTATAATATCACACATTGTTTCAACTGCAAGATCATTTATTGGTTGGACAACTCTGTGATTCATTTCCAAAGCATTGCACTGTTTAAAAAAATAAGAATTGGATAATATGAAGTGTTTAATAATAATAATAAAACAGTAAGATAAACTTTCACACTTTTAAGGCTTTTCTCCGTTAATTCTTTTAGAGGTAATTTAAAAGAACTCTCAGAGATAAAGAGAAATCTCTGAAGTTTAGGTCACACACCTGAACTTAAACAACAAGGAGTCCGGTGGCACCTTAAAGACTAACAGATTTATTTGGACATAAGCTTTCATGAGTAAAAAATCCAAGGTACGTACCCAAATCTTGAATGAACTTCAATGAATACTTCTGGTAGTGTATCTTTTGACCCGGGTATTTCCCAAGAGCTGTGTGGAAATTAAGATGAAATCTGTTATTGCCTGCACAGACACATTCACCCACTCATTGGCTGATTATGAAGATTTTGTACTGTACTCTTATAGGAAATTGCCTGTTCTCTTAGCTCCAGACTTGCCCCTCTGAGCCACACTATGGCTATTTTCAGAACATGTCATAAGTCCTCCTTGTTTGATTTATTTTATCTGTGACCGTTTACCTTCCACTGTTTTCATATAGCCTTCCTAACAGACAGTAAAAAGTTTGATGCTAGGTCATTGGGTCTGTCCTTCAAGTGTTAATTTTTTACTTACCATGTGTACTTGCATGAAAAATGCAAAAATTATTCCAAAATTTCAAGTCAACTTTTAAATTGCTGGTTTATCGATGACAGTGGTTTTCAACCTTTTTTCATTTGTGGACCCCTAAAGTATTTCAAATGGAGGTGCGGACCCCTTTGGAAATCTTAGACAGTCTGCAGAGCCCCAGAGATCCATGGAACACAGGTAGAAAACCACTAATATATGGCCTGGTCTACACTTAAAAATTAAGTTGACATAGCTATGGCACTCAGGGGTGCGAAAAACTCATACCCTTGAATGCCACAGCTATGCCAATTTAACCTCTGGCTTAGAGGCAGTTTGGTCAATGGCAGAATGTGTATGTTGACCTAGCTACCACCGCTCAGGGAGATGGAATTCTTACAGCAACAGAAAAACCCCTTCCGTCACTGTAGACAGTGTCTATGCTACAGTGGCATAGCTTCAACACCATAAGTGTGCCTCTGTAGGCAGTACCCATAGCATAGTGGCCTATGAGTCAGTTTCCTACTGTTGTTCCCCTTCCCTCAATCTATGTCTACTTGTCTGTCTTCAAATTGTAAACTCTTTGGAGAAGGGATTGCTCTTCCTGAGTATTCGGAAAGTGCCTACCATGTAGGCAGTATAACTGTAAATAAATAACAAATAATAGGAGGAAGAGAGTAGCTACCAATCTCATTCTGGGTCAGGGAAACAGGTCTCTAGTTACTCCATAGTTTAAGATTAAAAAAAAGAGACCTCACTAAGTGTAACATTTAGATTAAATGTCTCTTATACAATGGTATCCAAACTTACCATTCTTGTAAGACTGGCAAGTCCGTATTTTATTAGATGGGCACATGGGGAGGTCTCTTCTTTAATCCTGAAACAGAAAGCACTGATATAAGGACAGGGGCTCAGCTTATATAAAAGTAATTTCTTTTAGTGTTTAAATGGAAAATCAGGGGAGTCCATGTACACACAAATATATCTTATTTTATGTACAGTAACCAAATGTTCCTTTGGCAAAGGATGTACAATACATTCATTAAATAAGTTTAATCACGCATACTGCACTCCTTACCCTCTAATTAGTGGAACAGAGCTAGCATTCTTTGAAGGTCACCTTAGTTCTTCATCTAGTACTTGAACTGTGCTGCTAATATGATGGTCTGACTTACTGACAAGTTTGGTATTTTTGTTGTTGTTGAGTTGTGGGGAAGGTTTTTTTAAAACACATAATATTGCTTTTGAAAAGTAACTGGAATAGAACTTTACATGGTACCTACTGATTGTGCAATCTAAAACTAATCAATTTTCAATGTCTTCTGGTCCTTCGTTGTGCTGAATCAGTACTCATGGAATCAGCACCTCTTGTTCATTTATAAAAGGAATCAAGAACAAAGAAATATAAGTGCCCTGGTGAGTTCCCAAGATGTGCATCCTCCCATTCATGTTTGCAACAATGACATGACATTCATACACAAAACCAAAGAAGTGAAGAGCCGACTTCTTTGGCACCTTCAGCAATTAAAAAAAAGGCTTAGAAAATGAAGCATTGGAGAAAACAGAAGTAGTTTGATCTTTTTAAGTATCCACTTTAGACCTGAAAATCTCCATAAAATATCTCTCGGGAAAGCCAGTGGTTCAGAGGATTAGTAAGGAGATAGTTATTTAGGTATTGTGGCATTCAGCATTGCAATGCCTAGCTGATTTAGGCACTTAGGAATCTAAATCCCATTGACAGTCAATGAAACTTTAACTTCTAAGTGCCTAAATGTCTCCTGAAAATTAAATTTGGCTCTTTTAAATCAGTTAGGTGTTGCAACACTGAATGCAGCAACACCTAAATGCTTTTAAAAATCTGGGGCATAGAGCAATTAACGTCTAATTAATTAACCTCTGGTTAAAATCTACCCAGGCAGATTGTGACCAAACACCGTTATCATCTGATGGCTGTTCAGCAACCTAATTGAAATGAGTTTGGAAATTCCATTTCCCAGTGGTTGTGGTCCCATAAGAAAAGCACCACAGTGGGCCTTGGCTAGTAACATTGTTGGCAGTTTCTTCAGATATTGTAAAGACTGACCCATCCCTCCACATCTACAGACAGCTTCTCCAGGTCTAGGCACATTGGTATGGTAGTGTAAGGATGTTTGCTGTACCATTGCTTATATCATACTATTTTATATGTACAGTTCATTCTCCAGAGTGGACAGTTCCAATACCTTTCATGAACACTAAATACACACAATAGTATTTTTTAAATCTGTTAAATAGGGAGTAACTGTTGATATTAGAGACATACACTCTTCTAGAAATCATACTTCTTGAAGTATTAACATCTATTCAATTGTTAAGAAACCGATGCCCTCTTTTGTTGTTCAGTCTTTCTAACTTGCCAGGGAGGTGCTATCTAAATATGTGATGGCATTTGCAATATCTTAGAAGTTATACTATAGATCTCCTAAAGACTTTAGCAGAGGCTAAGACCTTGCAGCTTTTTCTCCCTTTGAGAAATGTGTATGTGTGTAGGCCCTATGGCCAGAAGCTTCGGGTGGAAATAGCTCTATACATCCTCTATTGGTGAACAGCAAAAGTGGTGTCATCAAGAGCATCATTTGCATAAGCTACCTACCCACAATTCAATTAGTGATACTTGGGAGGTCACCATAACTATACATATATTTGGATTTTGGCAGATAGGGGATCTCAGAAAGATTTAAGAGAGGGGAAAGATTTTTTTAAAAATCTTGTGGCAAAGAGCTCATGTCCAAGCAATCAGAACTGTCAAGGGGTCTAAGTGCTCTTGACTCTCTTCCCTTGAGGATTTTGCAGTGAGAGATGATGTAGAGGGGAGTAGCAGAGCTAAATGGACTCCACCTGAGGCCCTACCCACTCAGCACATTAATAACATTGAATCACAGAGTTGTGTTAGTCAGTGGCACCAGGCAGCAGTTTCCTGAGGACTGGAGACAAACCTACAAAGAGACTACTGCTACTTGCTAATCCAGACTGTGAGTAAGTTTTGGATGGGTGAGGTGATGTAGCCAAGAGACTATCACCTCTGGGACAGTCTCACAGATGGATGGGAAGGAAATTAGACAGACTTCTGCTAAGTTACTGGAAGAGCATTTTACAGGAGTACTGGGGGAATTTTACTCTTTGTTTGTATATATATTCTGTCACTGTTATGATGGCTATCCTCATGACTGACATGCCTGGGACTGAACCAGGGATCTTCTGAGCTGAAAAGACGAGCTGCTACATTTTGAGCTAAATAGTCAATCCTGTATCATTGGCGGCTATAACAACTCATATCCTCTATGAATTGGCATACACGGGACCTGTAACGCATGCTCACCTGTGGTTTACACTGTGTTTGACCAAGTTTGAGTACGTTTCTTTTTCCTTGTTAGAGTTCCTTGTTGTATACCATGTTGGAGGGCTTGTGAGTGGAGAAGTTTGGCCTGTTAAAGGCACCCAAAGAAGGGGTGTTTAGATTTCCTGAGTTTCTCAGTGGAGGCTTTAGCTGGTTTAGTTACACCTCTACCTTGATATAACGCTGTCCTCGGGAGCCAAAAAATCTTACCGCGTTATAGGTGTAACCGCGTTATATCAAACTTGCTTTGATCCACCGTAGTGCGCAGTCCCACCCCACCCCACCCCGGAGCACTGCTTTACCGCGTTAGATCCGAATTTGTGTTATATCGGGTCACGTTATATCAGGGTAGAGGTGTATTTGTCAAAAGGGACACTAGAGATCCTGAACTCAGCTTTATTGCTGTTGTTAACCACCTGGTGGGCGAGTTATATGTGTATGATTAATCTCTTGCTCTTCTGGGACTTCTGTACATTACTATAACTGTTAAAATCTAATAGAGTGTAATTCACTTTTTAAAGGATCTATATGTTTGCTCAGTTGGAATATGCATGCTGCTTAAATTACAGTCTGAGCAGCCAAGGATCTGTGAAGCCTTTCCTGCTGGTCTGCAAAATGAAATATTTTGAGAATCAAGCTGAGGTTGATGGGAGCTTTTACAAATTAGAGTCTGTAGGATCAAGCCCAACATAATATTTTCCTTGTTTACGTTTGTTGCTTCTTTCCTTATATCAGATGGTCATTATTTTATATACATAGCCCATTTTTTAATTGCAATTGCTTTTACACAGATATTCAAGTCAAGCATGTTAGTCTAAATTAGTAATACTCAGACTGAGGCTCGGGAGCTGCAAGTGGCTCTTTAGTGTGTCTCCTGCAGCTCTTTGCAGCACATGATATTAAAACAGTGATTTAATTATTAAACAATCTACATTATTAACCAATCAGGATGCTTTTACTATGTTACTAACCAATTGTAGAATATTTGGTCTCTTCTGGGTAATGTTGATTGCTAATTTGGCTCCTGAACCACTGAGGTCTGAGTATCACCAGCCTAAATGTTTTAACCAGTCAATACCTGAGGGAAAAGCATTGTGCATGTTCAAATGGAAATCAGGCAGCAATTGCCAATGGCTCCTGCCTAACTGGCCTCAGCAGCAAAGGGCAGAGTCATGAAGGCCCCACTTAGTCATTTGCAGAACATCTGATGAGTCTGCATTTGAAGTAATTGAGGTTTGCCCACAGTTGGTATGGAAGGTCAAAAATAGGGGGCTGAACTGTTGGATCTGGCTATGTTTAAACCTTGTTCTTGGCACCTAGTATGTTGTCTAGAGGGGACATTGAGGTTCTTAAAAAAGAATTGTCCAAATGGGGTGCCTTGAGCTAAAACGGTACATTAGTCACATCTTTAAACAGAGACAGATGTGTTATGTCTTGCACCTTAACGAGCAACTTGTCCCCTGATATCAGAAGGGGCAATGTTGGACAGGACCAGCAGCAAGGTCAAGTTGGTCTCTCAGTACCAGTTATTATATACAGTGTTTCATTTAGCTGAATGTCCACTAGTCCTGTGTGAGAGCAGCTGAGCCACACCAGGGAGCAGTACTCGGCTACAGAATAGCACAAGGCAAGCTCAGAGCTTCTTAGTGTCTGCACATTGGCTCGTGTTGAATGAGCAAGTTTGCTGATCAGATTTAGGGTTGCCAGGTGTCTGGTTTTCGACCAGAACACCTAGTCATCACAGGTTCCCTACCTGTCTGGCACCATGCTGTGCCCCAGAAGTGGCCAGCAGGTCCGGCTCCTAGGTGGGGGGATGACGGGGCTCTGTGCGCTGCCCCTACCCTGAGCACCGGCTCCACACTCCTATTGGCCAGAAACCGCAACTAACGGGAGCTGGAGGGCGGTGCCTGCAGGCAAGAGCAGGATGCGGAGCCTCCTGGTCCACCCACCTAGGAGCTGGACCTTCCAGCCGCTTCCGGGGCCAGGACAGGCAGGAAGCCTGCCTTAGCCCCATTGTCCAACTGACCAGGAGCCGCCTGAGGTAAGCCCATGCCCCAACCCCGAGCCCCTCATCCCCGGCCCCACGCCAGAGCCTGCACCCCCAGCCCAAAGCTGTACCCCCTCCCACACCCCAATCTCCTGCCTCAACCCGCAGCCCCCTTCCACATGCCAAATCCCTTGGCCTTACCCCCTAGCCTGGAGGCCCCTCCTGCACCTCACACCGCTCATCCCCAACCCCACTCCAGAGCTTGCACCCCCAGCTGGAGCCCACACCCCAACTCCCTGCCCCAGCCTGCAGCCCCCTCACACATGCTTAACCCCTCATTTCTGGCCCCATCCCGTAGCCCACACCCCCAGTTAGAGCCCTCACCCCCTCCCACACCCCAACCCCCTGCTCCACCCCAGTGAAACTGGGGGTGGGGGAGAGCAAGCCACTGATGGAGGGAAAATGTAGTGAGCAGGGGGCAGGGCCTCAGGGAAGGGGCAGGGCTAGGGTGTTCAGTTTTGTGAGATTAGAAAGTTGGCAACCCTAATCAGATTGTTTCCTAATCAGATTATTTTCAGTGAGATGTTGGTAGGGTCAGGGCCAGCCTTACGGGTGGGTGGGCTAGGCCACCCCTCAGGGCACCGTGCTTAGAGGATATCATGCTGCTACCGCCCACCCACCTGATATGCTGATGGCCAGTGGGGCGTAGAGGCAGCCAGGCATGTGCGGCAGTGTCTGGAAAGGGCAGACAGACCAAGCTTCTGTGGGGGGCAGGAAGCTGGACCAGCCAGGTAACTCTTCTGAAGTGGGGTGCCCCTCCTCCCCTACTCAGTTGCCTTCTGCAGCTAGCACTGCTCTTGGCACCTACCCCCTATCCCTGCTCATGGAGCCGCCCCTGGCCAAGCTGCTTGGGACCTGGAGCCTGCCTCCTGTCTGCTGTGCAGGGGGAGGGGCACTGATGTCAGGGTGTCCTCCTCCCCTCACCTGTATACCCAGTCTCCACTGAGCTGGGTGGGGGCTAGAGGGAGGGTGTCTATGCTGGTGCCTCTCTGGGTACAAAGTAGGAGCTGCTGGTGCTGCTGTTCAGGCTCCTGAATGTTCTGCTTAAAGACACAGCACAGTGACACACTCCTCCAACACACCCATACATTGACACATTCTCTCTCACACTCCCCCAAACACACACACACTTATTGTTGTTACTTCTTGGTACTTCCTGTCAAATGCGCAAAGCACATATATTTTCTAATTTTATTCTTTCAAAGTGTGTTAAGGATTACAGTGCTGTTATTTTAGTGTTTTGACTGGTCTTGCATTTCATAATTTTATTTCTCTCTTATGTTTAAATTTAATTCTTTAAGTAGTGAGTTCTAAAATGCTTACTCTGTCCAGGCTGGAGTAATTATCATTATTACTTTTATTACCATATTGTGTGTTGTTCATTATTTAAAGCAGTACAATCAAATAATAGTATCCTTCTAGAATGTAAATTTATCTTGAAGTCACCTTAGTAATGCCTGTTTAAAAAAAATTAGCTAAACACATAACTTTAGACACTGTCCAGATTATTTTCAAATGGTATTTTTAGTTATATCTGTAAAATAACAAAATTGATACAAAAATAAATGCGGTTCCAAGTCTGATACTAATAGTAGTGATGGAGTCAAATGTTAGTGAGTCATGTACATGATTGGGATTGGTAAACATAAATGCCAAAATAATTAGAAAAATTTCTGTTCTTTAATAAAAGAGAAAAAAAACTTAATTGCATATGTTAAAATTAAGTAAAAATGTTTTTAATGGAGTGAATAGCAATTGACTAAAGTCAAGTTAGATAATGGCAGTACTATAGAGTGTGTCTGTTAGAGAAAGTAAGCAGATTTTATTTATTTTTATTTCTCTCTCCTAAAGATAATGTACAAAGGATCAAACTTACGTTTCTGATGTCTGTGTTAAAGCTCCAGAACTGATACCTAAAGGCTTGGGATTGGGAATATCTTGCTGTATTATCTCCTGATTGTTCTAAACTTACATATAAACTTAGAATATGGCTTTAAATGGTGTTTGTATATATATTTCTTTCTTTGTATAGGAATTAGATACAGTGTTCCTGTCAGTTAATTTCTAAATTACCACCTGCAAAAAATCTAGTTTTCAGGTTAAAGTTGCAGCCCCCATCAAAATCTGAAATGGTGCCCCAGTGAGCCAGGAGTGGCCCAAGGGCTGCGGGATGGCCATGGGCTCTGGCAGGATGTAGCCCAGGGGTGACAGCACAGAGCCCGCCTTGAGCCAAGCACCACAAGCCTCGGCAGCAGCACTGAAGTAAGGGTGGCAATACACCATATATACCACACCACCTTTACTTCTGCACTGCTGCTGGCAGCAGCGTTGCCTTCAGAGCTGAGTGCCTGGCCAGCACCAACCACCCAACCAGTGCTTCATTTGTGCCGAGGCTGAGCCCCAGCACCTCTTTCAATACAAATTAAGCACTGCGGGGAGGCAGTGGGGCTTGAAGGTGATTGGGTCGGGAGCTGTGGGGGCCAAGGGCACCAAAATACAAGTTTGCCCAGGGTGCCATTTTCCCTAAAGCTGGCGGCCCTGTATAAGGTGTTCAATAATTAGAAGCATCTAAAAGTAAATTCACACAGTACATCATAGTATGTACAACATGTCCATATCAGCCCCAAAAATAAAACTTATATGGGAAGACAACACAACAGTTTTAGTAATTTTATCAGGTTGTCTGTGCACCCTTTGTTCAGGTGGTTTGGGTGAGTAATGGCTGACCCATCAGAGCCAATATAAGATCACATAGAAAAGCCCCTGGAGTCAGTTGCTCATTTACATTTACGCCCCTCTGCACTGCTCTGGCAATCTAAAGGAAGTCTTAAAATGCGTATAAACTACAGCTGTATCCTCTTTGAGCCTCCTTTACACAGCCTTGGCAGTAGGGGGTTTTAGTATAAATGAGAATCAAGCCCCTTGTGTGCATCATTTTGCGTCAAGAGTACCAAGAAAGCTTTTGACAAAAAAAAGAAAAGGAAGTATACATAGGAATAGCATGAGGGTATAGGGACAGAATCCGGAAAGCCAATGCAAAGAATGAGTTACAGGTAGCAAGAAATGTCAGAGACATCAAGAAGGGGTTCTTCAAATATGTCAGACAAAAAAGAAAGATCAAGGCCCATGGAAGCTAGTAATGGAAGACGATAAGAAGGCAGAGCTGCTCAATGTCTACTTTGCTTCAGTCTTCTCACAAATAACATGTGACCAGACGACTAGCAAAGGTACCAGAAACAGTAAAGGGAGAGGGATGCAGATCAGGATAAGTAAAGAACACGTCACAGATCTTCTGACCAATTCAAATCAGTGGGGCCGGATTCTAGTGACCTGAGGGTGCTGTAGGAATTAGCTGTAGAAATCTCGGACCCGCTGGCAATAATATTTACAAACTAATGGATGATAGGAGAGGTCCTGGAAGACTGGAGAAGGGATAATGTAGTGCCCAACTTTAATAGGGGGGGATATGGGGAGCCAGGAAGCTATAGACCAGTCAGCCTGACTTAGAGAGCTGGAAAGCTAGTAGAGCAATGCATAAAACATTCAATTTGTGAATACCTGGAAGATGAAGGGGTAATCACTAGCAGCCAGCATGGATTTACCAAGAACAAATCATGCCAAACCAGATTGATTTCCTTCTTTGACAAGGTAACTGGTTTGGTGGATAGGGGAAATGCAGTGGACATATTATACCTGGACTTCAGCAAGGCTTTTAACATAGTCCTAATGACATTCTGATAAGTAAGCTGGAGAAATGTGGGAGCAACAGAACTACCATTAAGTGGATACATAATTGGTTAAACAACTGCAAACAAAGAATAACTATTAGTAGAATGATGTTGGATTGGAGGGAGATCTCAAGTGGGGTTCCACAGGGATCTGTTCTGGCTCCAGTGATGTTTAATATCTTTATTAATGACCATGATGTAGGAATAGAAAGCATCCTGATCAACTCTGCAGATGACACAAAGCTAGGGGGAGAGGGGTTTGCCAATACTTTGGAGGATAGAGATAAAATTCAGAGGGATCTTGATAAATTGGACAATTGGACTATAGACAACAAAATGAAATTCAACAAAAACAAATGGAAGGAGTTACACTTAGGGAAGAAAAATCCACAAACACAGAATGGGGTGCAACTGGCTTGGCAGCAGCACTGCTGGCTCTGAGAGTTGTGGTGGATCACAACCTCAACATGAGTCAGCAATGCAATGTTGTTGGGGAAAAAAAAAAAAGCAAATGCAACTTTAGGTTGCATTAACAGAGGCATAGCATGCAAGTCACGGGAGGAGATAGTACCGCTTTTCTCGGCACTGGTTAGGCATTAGCTGGAGGACTGTGTCCTATACATTGGTGACCAAAATTGAAAGAATGTAGAGAAACTGGAAAGGACCCAGAGGTGAGCGACAAAGATAATCATCAGGATGGAATGCAAGTCATATGAGCAAAGCTGGAGGAACTGGGTACGTTTAGTTTGGAAAAGAGGAGATTAAGGGAGGATATGACAGCAGTCTTCAGATACTTGAAAGGCTGCCATAAAGATGGAGAAAGGTTGTTCTCTTTTACCCCAGAGGGCAGGACAAGAGGCAATGGGTTTAAACTACAGGACAACACATTTAGATTAAATCTTAGGGAAAAAAATCCTAACTGTAAGAACAGTAGGACAATGGAACAATCGGGAGATTGTGGAAGTTTCTTCACTGGCAGTTTTCAAAATGAGGCTGGATAGCCAACTGTCTTGAATGGTTTAGACCAGTGTTTCCCAAACTTGGGACGCTGTAGGAATGCATAGCTCCCAAATTGCCAGCCCATGGTTACGGCACACTGTTTCCATGGCTACAAGGCAGGAGTGGCCTTCACCCCAGGGCGGGAAGCGGCGTGGGCAGACAGACGTACTGGCCGCCGCCGCTTCCTGCAGCTCCCATTGGCCTGGAGCAGCGAACCGCGGCCAGTGGGAGCCGCGATCGGCCAAACCTGCGGATGGGGCAGGTAAACAAACCGGCCCAGCCCGCCAGGGGCTTTCCCTACACAAGCGGCGTCCCAAGTTTGGGAAACACTGGTCTAAACCAGTGGTTCTCAAACTTTTGTATTGGTGACCCCTTTCACACAGCAAGCCTATCTAGTGCGACCCCCCCCCACACACACTTATATATTAAAAACACTTTTTAAAATATTTATCACTGTTATAAATGCTCAAAGTGAAGTGGGGTTTGGGGGTGGAGGCCGACAGCTCGCAACCCCTCATTTAATAACCTTGCAACCCCTTGAGGGGTCACAACCCGCAGTTTGAGAACCCCTGGTTTAGACACAGCTAATCCTGCATCTTGGCAAGAGGTTAAACTAGATGACCCTTGCAGTCCCTTCTAACCCTGAGATTCTATTATTCTAACCCTATGATTCTTAAAAGTGATATGATCTTGATTCTTACATTACATAAAAATGTGACTTTACTAACATGAAAAGGAGAGAAGAAATTACAATTAATGAATGATTAAGAGCCAGATTTTTAAAAGTATTTAGGGGCCTAAAAATGTAGATAGGTTCCTAGTGGGATTTGGCACCTATCTTCATCTTTCAGTGCTTAGGGTTAGATCTTTAAAGGCACTTAAATGTCAAGGACTACCACAGGAAGAATTCTAAGAATCCAAGAAACACCCTAAATAGAAGGGCCACTTCCATGAGACTCTGAGATGTCCAAATATCTAGTGTACTTGGTTAGGCAACTGCTGTTTGAATCTTCATTAAGTGTTATAATATGGATGCATTATGATCAGCGTTTGAGCAAACTACTTCAGAGACATTTTCTTTGTTCACAGCAGTCTATGATACCAGCTGTAGATTTGTAAACTTAGCAAATCACCTAAACGTATTGGAGTCAAACTGAGCTTAAGAGAAATGAGTCATCTTGGTTTAAAAAAAAAAGTGATTTAATACCAAAACTTATTAGGCACCCATGACACAAACCAGTCTCTCATTCTAGTTAAATCAATGCCTTGATTATATTATGTTTGCAATTAAAGTGAAAACAGCATAAGCTACAGCTGGTGCAGTAGATCTAAGCTTAGATCAGGAAGAGAAAGAATTCTTTTAATTCAGATGTGTTTAGCTGAGGTCCAGAATTCCAGGTCCAGATACTCAACTCTATACCATGATCTCCTGTCACAGCTGAGGAGGGGGAGCACGCAGCAGGTGTTTTTGGCTCCCTGATTCTGAGCCAGTTCTGTACTGGCTTTGTCCACACCATAGTTTAGAGCAGCCTTGAGATGCTAAAAAATGCAGAACAGTGTACTAAGTGACTGAAACCAACTAATCAGCATATTACTTAGTGTCTTAAGACATATGAGAGGAGTGGAAAAATACACTGATAGTCTTCAAAACTGTCAAATATCTGTAAAAGAAAATAGATTGTGGGAATTCTTTATTATAGCAGAATTATAATTGCTAAACTTGGAACGACATGGGCTTCTCCAATGAATTTTGGAAAAACAAAACAGACTGTGTCATGGTACAGTCAAGGTTGTGGCATCATAGTATATTTGAGCTTTGCTATATGATATACACACACACACACACATATATAAAATAATCTTCTGTTTTGTATAGTACAGTGTGTTTTATAAGGCCCAAATACTGAGATTTTAACTAAAAAGTAATAGATGTAGGGAGTGTCTATACTTATTTTCTATCAATCCAAGTGCTTATCTAAAAATGCCAGTCACATGAAGAAGGTTTGCTGATGTTGTAGGTTACAGATAATGTTTATGAATGTTCAGCAGAAAAGATTAAAACAAAACAAATTCAAAGGTGCATATGCATTTGAACGTGTTGAATGTCTTATTTTTCCAAGTTATCATGCAGATTTTCTAGCTTTTAGTTTCTGTAAAGATTATGAATATGGTGAACAGTAAGCTATAATTGTAAAAAGATGCAGGATGATTGTGTTTGGAGATTTCATACTTACATCTGCCCCACAATGATTCCTTTGTGCCACAGCCTTTTGACCTCAAAGACAACTCTCCATCAGTAACCTTGTCTCATCTGCAAATTTAAATAATAGATGCTTTTCTTGCAGATAGATGATCAATTTTTTAAGATAGTGTAAGGCAGAGAACCAACCCCTGCAGGAATTTATTACAAACATATACATTCAATGAAGATTCTCCATTAACAATTACATATTGCGATCTATCAGTGAGACAGTTTTTAATACTTTTAATATATGTTATGTTGATTTTGAATGATAATTTTTAAATGCTACAGCTCCACACAGTCATACCCCAGATCCCTGATTGGCTGGAGAGACAGCATTCCCACTGGATATGTGGACTATATAAAGACCCCAACAGGAAGAAGAAGCTGTCTGAGCAACAGGCCATTGCTTGCTGATTGCAGCCTCACCCAACCCTGCCTTGCCACCCCACCCAACCTCGCTTCCCTATCCTACCAACCTAGCCCCCTTGGATTAGATCTCCCAGCTACCAGCCCCTGTGAGAACTCCAACCATTGCCCCAGACTGCTTCTAATACCGATTGACCTCCTGGCTACTCCACGTATCACTTCACCACAGCTCTGGACTGCCACAACCCCACTTCAGCCACTGGGCATTACATGTACAAATACATAACAAGAACACCAAACCCCAAAGAACACATTTAAAGATTTGTCTTGTTAAAATGACTTGCTAAAATATTTCAGGCATAAAATATAAATTAAAATCCAAATCAAAATTTTCTTTTTAAAAAACCCATAATCACTATTGGCATCATTAACTCCTTTGGTGGCTGCCTCAGTAGAATGATTGCAGTTTGAGAAAGATGTAGTTCACTATAAAGCTAACCTGAGAATTGGGTTCTCCAGCTCTAGGATGAGTCACATTGGCAGAAAAATGCCTTTGCTCACCTGTTCTGGGGATAATTAGGACATCTGTCTCCAGGGCTGTCAAACTATTACAATGAAACTTTGCAATTCTTCATTTTTAAAATGGGATGTTCAAAGAAGGTGTGTGTTTGTTTTCTTTTTGTCTGTTTTTAAGTTTGATCTAAAATGAAGGTATCCAGAGGAAAAACAGCCAAGTTTAAAGATTCAGAGCTTCTCAGAGAACTTCTACAGTTAAATAGGGATTGCTCTAACATTGTGCTGTTGTACTTCAGAGTATCTTGGATTGTTGGAAATACTGTATCTTCCAATGTGAATGACAACAGTTCTCATTGAAATGGCAATCTGCCATCTCTGACTTGAGTGGTTTTCTTAAACTGTTTCTGTTACACAGTGGTTTTGCATTTGACATCCTGTTATTATATCAAAATAATGTGACTTCCTGAAGATATTTTCAGGGTTAATGTAAAGGGTCCTTTCAGCACATATCCTGTAATGTCCACTTAAAAAAAGCTCTTCCATAGAGGAGTATGAAACAGAGCAATTGTCGACAGAGCTATTAGTTCAATTAAGACTATATCTTAATAGCTTTACATTAATGTCGTCAGAGTGCTGTCCATTTACTTTTCTAGAACTTTATTTTTGATTAGGGAAGTCATTATATGGCTTTGGATTAGGGCTTGACTTTGTATGGAAATAGTTTAACTATAGACTAAATTAAAAATAGACAAAATGAAGACTTTTGTTGATAGTAGTGTTACACCCTAGAAAGAAGGGCTTAGCAGAATTATTTACAGATGATGACCTGTTTGAGAGCATAACAAAGGTTCTGACAAGATTTTACAAAGTCTCTGCTCTGTACAACAGGGCTGAAAAGGATCAAGAGTAGGACTGTCCATTAATCGCAGTTAACTCATGCGATTAACTCAAAAAAATTAATCATGATTAAAATTAATCGCAGTTAACCGCAGTTTTAATCGCACTGTTAAACAATAGAATGCAAATTGAAATTTATTAAATGTCTTTGGATGTTTTTCTACATTTTCAAATATATTGATTTCAATTACAACACAGAATACAAAGTTTACAGTGCTCACTTTAGATTATTATTTTATCACAAATATTTGCACTATAAAAATGATAAAAGAAATTGTATTTTTCAATTCACCTCATACAAGTACTGTAGTGCAATCTCTTTATCGTGAAAGAGCAACTTACAAATATAGATTTTTTTGTTGTTCATAACTGCACTCAAAAACAAAACAATGTAAATCTTTAGAGTCTACAAGTCCACTCAGTCCTACTTCTTATTCAACCAATCCCTAAAACAAACAAGTTTGTTTACATTTACGGGAGATAATGCTACCCGCTTCTTATTTACAATGTCACTAGAAAATGATAATGGCATTCATATGGCACTTTTGTAGCTGGCATGGTATTTACGTGCCAGATATGCTAAACATTCGTATGCCCCTTCATGCTTTGACCACGATTCCAGAGGACATGCTTCCATGCTGATGCCGCTTGATAAAAAAATAATGTGTTAATTAAATTTTGACTGGACTCTTTGGGGGAGAATAGTATGTCTCCTGCTCTGTTATACTCGCATTCTGCCATGTATTTCATATTAAAGCAGTCTCGGATGATGACCCAGCACATGTTGTTTGTTTTAAAAACACTTTCGCTGCAGATTTGACAAAATGCAAAGAAGGTACCAATGTGAGATTTCTAAAGATAGCTACGGCACTCAACCCAAGGTTTAAGAATCTGAAGTGCCTTCCAAAATCTGAGAGGGATGAGCTGTGGAGCATGCTTTCAGAAGTCTTAAAAGAGCAACACTCCAATGCAGAAACTACAGAACCCAAACCACCAAATAAGAAAATCAACGTTTTGCTGATGGCATCAGACAGAGATGATGAAAATGAATATGTGTCAGTCTGCACTGCTTTGGATCGAATGGACTTGTAGGCTTTGAAGTTTTACATTTTTTTGTTTTTGAATGCAGTTTTTTTATACATAATTCTACATTTGTAAGTCAAACTTTCATGATAAAGACATTGCACTACAGTACTTGTATGAGGTAAATTGAAAAATACTATTTCTTTTGCTTTTTACAGCACAAATATTAGTAATAAAAATAAATATAAAGTGAGCATTGTACACTTTGGTGTATGACCTTGGACAAGTCAATTCACCTATCTGTACCACTGTTTTCCCTCAACCCTTTTTCTTTCCCACTCCACTACGACCCATCCTATGCTACTTGTAGTTGCCATCTTACCTCCAGGCCTATTGAGTTTTTGCACTTTTTACAGAACCCATCAATACCCATTTCTGGATCAATCAGCAGAAAGACTAAATATTCATCCACTGGCATGAAGACTGAAGTGCTCAACACCAAGACAAAAACCAAACTTGATTTTTGGAATGTATGGACAATGTACGTAGAAGGGAAGCTAGCTCAGGTCACAGCAGAGATGAGGCGCTACAGCTTACATATCCTGGGTGTCAGTGAGAGCAGATGGATGGGATCAGGAAGAATAACAGTCTCGGGAGAAAGTTTACTGTTTTCTGGATGGGATGATGGACAACACCATGAGGGTGTTGCCATCCTTTTGAAGGAGGGAGTGGAACATTCCCTGTTTGAATGGAAATCCATCAGCAGATGACATGTGAGAGCCAGACTGGAAGGGAAACATAATATCACCCTGATTCAGTGTAATGCTACGACAAATGACAGTGATGAAGAAGTAAAGGACAAATTCTACCTTACATTACAGGCAGAGATAGAGAGAGTACCATGCCACGACCTAACTATTGTCATGGGAGACCTGAATGCCAAGGTTGGTAAGGACAACACAAACAACAACAGAGCAATGGGAAGACATGGGTGTGGCACCATGAATGAAAATGGAGAAAGGCTTGTTGATTTCTGTAATATGAATGACCTAGTCATCAGTGGAACCCTATTTGAACATCGTGAAATTCACAAGCTGACATGGTGTTCTCCAAATGGCAGAGATAAGAACCAGATTGACCATATCATGATCAATGGCAAATGGCAATGCTCCCTGACAGATGTGAAAGTGAGAAGGGGTACAGATATTGGCAGCGACCACAACCTTGTGACAGCCTCCATCCTTTTACATAGGGAAAACTAAAACTAAACTAAAAAGGATAAATGGACATAAATCAGATATTAGGAATGGCAATATACAAAAACCTGTAGGAGAACACTTCAACCTCCCTGGACACACAATAGCAGATTTAAAGGTAGCCATCCTGCAGCAAAAAAACTTCAGGACCAGACTTCAAAGAGAAACTGCTGAGCTTCAGTTCATCTGCAAATTTGACACCATCAGCTCAAGATTAAACAAAGACTGTGAATGGCTAGCCAACTACAAAACCAGTTTCTCCTCCCTTGGTGTTTATACCTCAACTGCTAGAAGAGGGCCTCATCCTCCCTGATTAAACTAACCTTGTTATCTCTAGCCTGACTCACTCTTGCTTGCATATTTATACCTGCCTCTGGAAATTTCCACTACATGCATCTGAAGAAATGGGTATTCACTCACGAAAGCTCATGCTCCAATACGTCTGTTAGTCTATAGGTGCCACAGGACTCTTTGCTGCTTTTACAGATCTAGGCTAACACAGCTACCCCTTTGATACTAGTCTGTGAAAGAAACTTATTGGAACATCTTTGAGGGTGAGATTTACCTGTATTCAGTTTCTTAAATGTATTAGACTTAGACTTGCGTGTTTTGTTTTATTTTGCTTGGTAACTTTTTATACGTAATAAAAATCACTTTTGTTTATTAATGAACTCAGAGTAAGTGATTAATACCTGGGGGAGCAAACAGCTGTGCATATCTCTCTATCAGTGTTATAGAGGGTGGACAATTTATGAATTTACCCTGTATAAGCTTTATACAGAGTAAAATGGATTTATTTGGGGTTTGGATCCCATTGGGAGCTGGGTGTCTGGGTGCTGGAGACAAGTACCTATTGAGCTGTTTTAGTTAAAGTCTGCAGCTTTGGGGGTGTGGCCCAGACCCTGGGTCTGTGTTGCAGCAGGCTAGTGTGTCTGGCTCAACAAGGCAGGGTTCTGGAGTCCCAAGCTGGCAGAGAAAATGGGCTCAGAGGTAATTTCAGCATGTCAGATGACAATCCCAAGAGAATTGCTGCGACCGAACCTGTCAAGATCAACAAGAAGTGGGACAAAGTAACAGCAATTTATAAACAGAGCAGTGAAGCCTGTCTAGGCCACAGGCAGAAGAGAAGGAAGAAGTGGATTACACCCAGCAAATAGAATGCCATAGAAACCAGACGAGCCCTGAAGAAAAAAGTTTTAGACACAAAATCCCAGAAGCTAAAGGCCAAATACCATGAGCAGTATAGCAAGGCACACTGGAAGGTCAAATGCCTTGTGAGAGAGGACAAATGGCATTATATTGATAATCTTGCAACACCAGCAGAGGATGCAGGTGCTCATGGGAACAAGGAACCATCTGCAAAATGATGTGGCTTCTCAGTGGTAAACGGCAGACACCAACACACACTCTCATCAGGAACAAACAAGGACACCTACTAACAACTGAAAAAGAACAAGAAATGTGCAGGACAGAGCATTTCAAAGAATTGCTGAACAGGGAGCCACCTAAAGAGGAAGCAAACATCCAGGAGGCAGAA
Source organism: Trachemys scripta elegans (assembly GCF_013100865.1). Classification (NCBI taxonomy): domain Eukaryota; kingdom Metazoa; phylum Chordata; order Testudines; family Emydidae; genus Trachemys; species Trachemys scripta. Next base: position 32,393,427 of record NC_048301.1, read on the forward strand.
GAAGATTTTGATATCAACAGACACCCCAACTGAGGAAGAGATCATTCAAGCCATCAAATCCTTAAACAATGGGAAAGCTACTGGCAAGGATAACTTGAATGCAGAATTGTTCAAGGTAAATCCTAAATTAGCAGCATCTATCCTGGCCCTTCTATTTACATCAGTCTGGGAAAGGGAAAAAATGCCAGCTGAGTGGACCAATGGGGTTATAGTGAAGATACCAAAGAAAGGACTCTCAGTGATTGTAATAACTGGCATGGTATCACACTTTTATCTGTGCCAAGCAAAGTATTGTGTAAGATCATAGTCCAGCGTATATCAGAGGCAGTTGATAGCATTCTCAGAAAAGAGCAAGCTGGTTTTCGGAAAGGGCGTGGATGCACAGATCAGATCTTCATTCTACAAAACATAATAGAACAGTGCTTAGAATGGCAATGGCAACTCTACATAAATTTCATAGACTTTGAGAAGACTTTTGATATCATTCATAAGACCAGCCTATGGTGCATTCTGTGGACATATGGAATTCCTTTCTGAATAATCAATGTCATCAAAAGCTTCTATTTCAAAAGCTTCTATTGATCACAGTGAGCTCAGTTTTGAAGTCAAAACAGGAGTACGTCAGGGGTGTGTCTGCAATCCTCTTCAACATTGCCATCAACTGGGTAATGCAGCGTACAACTGAAGACATGCCAAGAGGTATTAAATGGACACTCTTCTCATCCCTTGAAGACCTGGACTTCACAGATTATGTTGCTCTCCTAACACATACCGAACACCAGATACAAGAAGAAACAACTCAACTCAATGCATTCAGCCAGCAAATTAGACTGAAAATCAATTGCAGTAAGTCAGATATCATGACCTTTAATATTGCCTCACCATCACCAGTACAGATAGAGGATTATGTTCTCACCAATGTAGAAACATTCACATACTGTGGAACAAGCCAGGACATCCGGAACAAAATCAATAAAGCCAGGAACACCTTCAGGAGCTTAAATACAGTCTGGAAATCATCAAAATACAACACCAAAACCAAACTCAAGATTTATCAGAGCTGCGTACTTTCAACACTACTTTATAGTGCAGAATGCTGGGGAATGAGAAAGTATGACATGTCCAAACAGTCTTCATTCCATACAACTTGCCTCAGAGATCCTCTGTATCTTTTGGCCCAGAACAATCTCAAACCAATATCTATTGACACAGTGCAGCCAAGAGGATCTGAGCACCATCAATGCCAGGAGGCGTTGGAGATGGATTCGTCATGTGCTTCGGATGGAAACTGATTCCATCACCAGAGAGGCAAAAAGATGGACACCTTAAGGCAAGCGAAAATGAGGCCGCCCGAAAACGACATGGCAAAGAGCTCTAGAAGCCGAGCTGAAAAACCTGGGGCACAGCTGGGGAACCATTGAAAGACTTGCCAGAAACAGCCAGGAGTGGAGGAGCTTCGTCACTGCCCTACACTCCAGAGGTGTAATAGGAACATGATGATGATGATGATGATGGTGATATATTGTTGAGCCACTTTTGGATTCTCTCAACCCCTGCACATAATTGCTCAACTGCAGTCTAGATGCAGTATGAGCGGTTTTGCTTATTAATAATTAAAGATACTATTTGGCCTTATACAAACAGAATCACATTTAATATGATCCACATTTCGTTTTTGTAAGGACCTGATACAAAGGTTTTGACAAGACATTGTTATTTTTATAAGAAATGTGTGCTTAATAATAAATTCATTCTCCATGCCAAACTGAATGGAAACACTGATTGAGTTTCCAGGAAGCTCTCCTGTAACTTTAAACTTAAACTTTTCTATGAACTGTAGTTGCAAAAGTGACACTTCAATCAGCTGTAGCAAAATGCAGAACGTACACAACTAAGTGTTCCCTGGCAAGTCTGCACATGTCCAGACAGGTAATATCAGGAAAGGGTGGGATTCAAAGGCAGGTGCAAAAAACATTGGACCCGATCCAACTTCTGCACAAGTAAATGGCACAACTCTCATTGATATAAATGAGTGTAGGATCTATCTCCTATTTCCATGGATATAGGGGTATGGTTCAACAGCAGTGATAGAAGTCCCAAGAGACCATGAATCTTTGTAATGTAGTTAAAAAACTGGGAAGAGTAGCAAGTGGCAATTGAATTGGCCTCTGATCTCTCTGCAGCACTGTGCAAGCCACAGTGGAGGAAGACTTTTCTGTCAAAGACCAAAGAAGGTCTTTTTGTATGACTTTTCTTGCTCCATCTCTAGACAAAGAGTTGAATAATTGGGGCATATGCAGTATATAGCTGTAACCAAGTATGCCAAGACATACTTTAACTAAAAAAATCTCTTCTTTAATATTCTTAAGATTATACTAAAATTCTAGGCATAGGAGATGGCCAGGTTGATCTCTGACCTGTATTTGAGTTGAGAAAACTGACATTTTATTAAAATCGTCCAGTATATAAATTATATTTGGTTTTGTAAAATCTCTCTCTTTTTTTAATTTATCTACCTGACAGTATCCCTTTTAAACAGCGATTACTGTCATTTCAAATGTGTGCAAAAGAGATAAGGGAGGTGACTAGAAGCTCATTATTAACATGCTGGCACTAGTTTAATTGGGCTTTTTTTAAAATTCTCATGATGAGGCCTTGTTTTTGACTTCTGGAACTGCAGATAGAAGCCAGCATCTGGTGTTTGAGGATGGTAGGGATTTACACCATAGTATGTGTAATATTTCTACTGTAAATAAACAAAATGAATAATTAAGTGAATAACAAGGTGTCCTGAATGAAGCCTTTTCTGACAATATCTATAGAAAATCTAAGGCATGTTTTTCTCTCCTGCAGTGTATTCTCTGTTGGGCATCTTGAGTGTGTCATTGCTCGCATGGAAATTAGTAAGGAAATTTTCCAAGCAGAAGCTGGAAATACCATGAATCAAGGTAATCAAATATAAATGAGGAACCTTCCATGCCATAGTACAGTATCTGCTCACAGTAAAAAGTGTAAAACATCAGAATATCAGAGTTCATTTGTGAACCATGATTTTTTGTATTTTAAAGCAGGTTTAAAAGAAAGTTACAGTGAAAGTGTGATACGTTCTGTCCTGGTATGAGATAGAATGCGCTAAAATACCACACATGAAACCATGTATAGATTCCTGGAATCTTTCAGTTTTCTTGTTATAAAGACAATCCAAGGAATTAGTTTCCCTACAAGCTAGAGAGTGGTTTATATATTAGCTGATGGCATGTGTTGTGTGTTTGCTGGTGCCCAGTGCTTCCATGTTACCTAAAATATTATTATTTCTGAAAAGAAAAATACCAATTTATCATAGAAGATTAGGGTTGGAAGAGACCTCAGGAGGTCATCTAGTCCAACCCCCTGCTCAAAGCAGGACCAAAGCAGTTTTCTGAGCTCCAAGGATAAAGCTTCCATTCTATCACCAATCCTTCCCAGAATATCTAGACTGAGTAACACATCTAGAAGCATGTTCTACCATAAATTAGCAAAGAATAAATACAGGCAATTATGGTTAAGTCTAAGATTTTGCAAGGAATTCCAATTAATGCTAGTGAAGTTATGCAAATCACTGGCATATGGTCGGTGTATGGGACGATGTGGTGAACTCACCACTAGATATGGTGAACTCACCGCTAGGTATGGTGCCTCCTCTTAGCTGTTCTGAGGGAATAGCTTGTGAGGTCAAGGCCTCTTCCTTCAGTTGCATGCTGTCTCTTTGCCTCTGTCTCTCAGTCTGTAGCCCCTTTCTCACTCCAGGAGCTGCTACAGCCTCTTCATGACTCAGCCCTCCAGCCAGGTCACTCTACATCGGGGTCTCAAACTCAAATGACCACGAGGGCCACATGAGGACTAGTACATTGTCCCGAGGACTGCATTTACTGACACCTCCCTTCCGCCGCCCTTGGCCCCACCCCCACTCCACCCCTTCCATGAGGCCCTGCTCCTGCCCCGCCTCTTCCCACCTCTTCCCTGCCCCCATTCCAACCCTGTCCCTGAAATTCCCACCCCAACTCCGCCCCCTCCCTGCCCCCAGGGGGTGCAGGAGGGGTGTCGTGGGGGCTCAGGGCAGGGAGTTGGGGTGTGGGGTGCAGGAGGGGTGCGGCAGGGGGTCAGGGTGCAGGGTGCGGCAGGGGTCTCAGGGCAGAGAGTTGGGGTGCAGGAGGGGTGTGGGGTGCGGCAGGGGGGTCAGGATGCAGCAGGGGGCTCAGGGCAGTGAGTTGGGGTGCAGCAGGAGGTCGGGGTGCAGGAAAGGAAAAGAAGGAAAAGCAGTTAGAGCAGATTTGAAATGTAAAGTATTAAATAAGGGTTTCGTTTTACAATGTGCCTTGTTCCCTTTCGCTGGAGAAAGTTTTTAGAAGGATAGTCTCTTAGATGGTATCAAAGATGGTAATAACTGTCTGTTTGGGGAAAAGAGAAGAAGTTATCTGAGATGGGATGGAGCTGTTATTGTTAAAATCTGATCCGATTTCATCCCAGGCAATGTTTGGGATTCAGCTGAAGCCAGTAGAGGTGGTGATGTCATCTGGGTCCCTCTCCCTGGCCTGGTCAGATCAGGACATCCCTCAGCATCAGGATGATGAAGGTCCGCGATCCCAGGAGACAGTGGGGGTGGCAGCCATAATGATGAAGCTCTCTGCAGTAGCCAATTTTTCTCCCCCCAGTCTCTTTCGTTAAGAATCCTCAAAGGGATTATGGGTGGAATACCCCATCTTTTCATTATTTTGTCCACCAATTAGGCCTAGTTTCCAACACAACAGTTCTGCTTTGCTGATTTCTGGTTCCACACATTCCTTGTTTACCGAGCATGATCCTAACCTAGTCCTTGAGATATATCAGTAGGCCTTTTGTTTGGACTAATTCAGTTTTTCTGTCTCCCTTTCATACCTTTTCTCATCAGCATTTGTTATTATAGGTAATTGTGACATCTTACAAACTTTCACATACTTTTTTACAATTGAGCTCACATTTAGGGTAATTTTATAGATCCAATTATTACAACAGTCACCTCCCTGGACTGCTAGTGGGCTTCATGAGGAGGTGAATGGAATGGAATGTGCTTGCTATGCATATTACTTCAATTCCATAGCAATCCACTGAAAAGTACAACCTTTTCTTTAGAGTCCTCCTTTCTAGGGGCATCCGAAAACTAGGGGAGTTCAAGCCATGATGGAGCAAAGATAATTCCAATCGTCTATTTCAACTCTCCATGTTAGAGGCATCTGTATTTCACAGGTGGGCAAAGTGATTCATATGTATATTTAATACAACAACTATATGTTTTGAACTCTAAATAGTATTTTTATCTAAGGATTGGAAGGGAAGTTAAATTACTTGCCAAGGTCACACAATGAATCAGTGTCAAGGCTGGGAGTAGAACCAAGCAGCTCTGACTCAGCCCCATGCTGAGTCCACCGTACAATGCTCCTTCAGTCACTTATTGAAATGTCAGTGTTTTAGTATCTACCAAGGAGATATGTGCAGTCAAAACTCAAGATCATTAATATTTGTTCATCCTTAAGTATCTGAGTTTCCTGACAGCATCAGTCTCCCAAGGTGGGGTCTTCTCCCACTCCACTTCTTTACCATACCACTTGGGCAACAAAAACTTGTTTACTTTAACACTATTGCCAAAGAAAAATAAAGACCCAAAGTTGTTACAAATATTCTAGCTTCCAATAATACAAAGCTGTCATAAATCACATTCCCAACAGCAACAGCACGTAAAGCAAGTCAGAAAGCATTATTCCTAAAATAGCAACACAGTAAGACTGGATGAAAATGACAATCCTTTAATAAAGTAGGACTTAGATCTTTGCCTCATAAAACCAATTCATACTCTTGAACAGGTCAGAAAGCCCATAGACATTATTATAACTACACAAAGAATAGTTTGTCCAATAAGTACACTACCAGCAAGGACAAACTATTTTTAGAGCTGTCATGTGTAATTGCACCTGAGCTTTACTTGTCTTCTGATTAAAAGAGGTTTTATTTCAGATCAGTTAACTTGAATTTTATGCTCATTTACTAAGTCGCATGTTCCAATTCAATTTATTTTAAAGTAGATTCTTTGGGGAAAATCATAAAGCTAATTTGAATTGATTCTTTGGAGATTCAGGCATAAATGAAGTGCCATAAAATTGGCAGACAAAGTGAAAAACTAGAATTGAATTTTATACTTGTATTACTCGATGGACATCGACATCTTGCTTTTTCCTACTGCCGAGGGTTTTGATATACTGTATTTCAGACAATTTAAACACTCCTAAAAATTAAACTCCACTGAAGTTTTGGTTATTAAGGAACTTGCAGAGTTTTTCCCTTGAAAAAAATTAATCGGAATGCAAAGTTGTGACTGAAAGGATCATTAAGGGACTAATAGTCCTCTCACACCAGTTTTTCAGCAATGTAACTGCAGACTTCAGTGGTCTTACTCTTGATTCCTGACAAGAAAATCAAGTCCTATATTTGTAATATCAATATAGTGGTGATTTGGCATTTGATGCTAGTTGTTTTGCCTGAGTAATGAGTGCAGGATCATAGCTTTCACTATACTTACAGCTCATTTCATTTCCAACTCATGGACCAAACTTTTTGCAAAAGTAACTAGCCATTTTGGATGTCTCCATATTTGGTACCCCAACATGAGACACCTTAAAGAGGTCTGATTTTAAGAGGGCAAATGCTCAGTGCTTTCTGAAATCAAGCTCCCTGTAAGGTGTTTCAAGTTTGGCACCCAAAATATGGGGGATCTAAAATCACTAGTTGTTTCTGAAAATCTTGGCCATTGTGTATTTGGAAATTAATGTCAGACAAGTAAAAACTTTATTTTCCTGTGCCCTTGTTAATTCTGAAATCTTTGTATAAAGTTTGTGGGTATACTCAGTAAAATGAGACCTGTTGCTTTACAGAATTTATGTTCTTTCTTTTAATATTTGATGCATTTACAGCTTGGAAAATTCACAGAAATAATGGCAGGGGAGCCTGATGGTTCAATTTCCTGTCACATAAATTACTGGAAAGATGTTCATTATTCCATCAATGCAGCGTGCCTCAAACCTAATCAGAAACAGAAGTTAATATGTAAAGAAAGGTAAAATGGAATACTGCATTTAACTCCATTATTTCTTTTAGATTTACATTTGGTCATATATTAGAAAATACTGCTCCTTTTTACAAGTAAATACGTGTCCATGAAGAAAAAGAAAGAAAGAAAAAGATTTATTCTAGTTTTCTTTTATATATTTTAAAAACGTGCTTCAGTCACAGAATTATTTTGTGACATGATCAGCTTTCCAATAAATATTAATCAGGAGCAGACACTCTTATTTGCTTAGACTATTTTAAAACTTGGGTGCATGAAGTTAGAAACATAAGCAAGAAACATAAATTTATGTTTAAATACCCAAATAAAATACCTCAATTTTTCACCGATGCTAAGAATGCACAGCTCCCGTTAGCCTTATTGGGAGTTATGGCTGCTCACCTCTTCTGAATATCACTTCACTTTATTTAGGTGCCCAAATATCAATTTAGGAGCCTATCTTTAGGCACCATACATTTAATAATGTTACACCTAACGTGAGCTGGACAAACAAGCGCAGACTAAATACTGCTATTGTTTACATTGGTGTAAATCCAGGGTAACCGACTTCAATGAAGCTTCTCCAGTATACCCGAGAACAAAATTTGACAGCAGGTCTTTAGTCATTTCCAGTACTTACTGGAAAGTTACCTGTTGTAAAGCTCTTGGAACATGGAAAGTGCTATTTAAATGCTAATTTTTTGATTCTATGAGATAGAATATAGCTAGCTGGTGTAAACTCTGACTCACTAGAAATTATTTACCATATATCATGATTACACAAAGGACAGTGCTCAGTGCAATCAGATGGTGACAGAAGCAGCCTTATGCCATGTTTTTACATCAAAAGCTGAGTACCTGTAATTACTCTGTATTAAAAATTGAAGGGTTTCATGTGAATAAGAAAATAAATAAATAAATAAAAAGAGAAAATGTAAAGAACCAAATAGAACGTTACAGGAGATCACATTTGAAAGGAAAGAACTGTGGATTTTCATGTCCAGCTGGTTCTCCCCTCTTCACCATGCAGCACCTCTTTTCTCCTCTACCATACAGACCAGTAATAAAGGGGTAGAGTTCATCCAATTCACATACTATCATGTGTGCCATCTACAAATGGATTATGGCAAGATGGTAACCTCCCATAGTAAATGTTACAACCAGCTTTCTTTACAAAGTCCTGAAGCATTTTAGTCCTTTTACAACCTTGGCTGGGAAATTGGGTTAGCCTGAAAGCTGCCTTGTTAATTCTGAAAGTAAATGAGAAAGTTTCTGCAAATTTCAGGAATTTCAGGTAATTCCAAAAAATTATCCTGACCTACAATTTTAGCTATTGAATGTTTTTGTCTCCTTTTAGCTCAATAACAGATTGTTACCATCCTTTCAAACTGCCCTTAAAAAGGTAAATCTCCTTGAGAATGCAGGTGCTGCCTATATCTGAAGAAAACAGGTAACAAATAAACAAACTTATTAATGATTTTTGTTGTGGATAGTTCCTGCTCCCATTGATTTTAATGGGAGTTATGGGTCCAATTCTTCTCCTGTTGATGTTAGTGGATGTTTTTGGTTGGTTAGTTTTTACTATCTGTTTCAGGGGGAGCAAGATAAATTGCTATTTATTTGTGTGAACATGTTCTGCTATATTGACTGGTTGCAGCTTAGAAAAAAAGTCTGTAAGAATCCCAACAGTTAGTAGCATTCATCCATGAGCTCAGGTGCTCGAATTCTATTTCTGCTGAAGGTGTAGGAACAGAGTTTGGACACCTGCTTGAGCCTCTCTTCAATGACTTGAGACTGGTGATATAGTGGCCTTCAGCTTTCTCAAAACAAGTATGTTTGTTATCCCATGGAACACAGTATTAGAGAAAATGAGTTCAAAACAACAAACAGCCTTCATGTATATTTAGTCTCATCTTCTCTTACAAGTCACTACAAACTAAGTTAGATGGCCTTCCCTTTTTGAGTACAGGAAAAGAACAGACTCTGCTTATATCATTTTAGGAAGACAAGGTGCTCTTGGGACCCAGCCTGGTCCCAGTTTGTCTTGCAGTGAGTTTCAGTCAGTTTCTCCCTCTCTCAGAGGAGCAGCCTTTATTCAAAGCCCCAACTTCGCTGTGTGTGCCTGAGCCAAATTACCCTATAGCTTTGTAACAAGGCCTAGGTGTGAAGTCTTCATTTAGCCTCAGACTGATTTGTCCCAGTCGCCCAGGGCAGGCCACCTAAGAGAATGCCCATGTGTTGATTGGTCCATTGTCTGGCAGTTAGATCCATTCAGTTTTAATGACTTGCAATCACTTGTCTTATGACTGTGGAGGATGGTGCTGAAACTGTCTGCTGCTCTCTGATATTCTAATATCCCATATCAGAAACCCAGTACATAAACCATACATTGTGGGTACAGATCAACATGCACCACACAGATCCCCCACATTTGTCACATCTATAATTTCCTTTGATCCTTCTGTCTGTTCAATGAACTCATATTCTGCTCAGAATCTGAAACAGAAATAGATTTTACTGGCTACTGGAGCTGGATGAAATTTTGCATAAGAGAAGCTTTCAATTAATTTTTTATTAATAATTTCCTTTCCAAATTTTTTTTAATTCTTTCAAAATGTTCTGATTTTTTCAGTTTGTTTCCCCTTTTCTAACAACAAAATGGAAAAAATGGGAAATGGGAATAAGAAGATTGGGGGGGGAAATCTGAAAACTGAAAAAAAAAATATTTTAAAAAACTCAGAAAATTTTCACAGAAAGTTTAGAAATCAGAGCATGTTTCAAAACTTTCCACAACAAATATTTACAATTTTTTGACTAGTTACCCATAGGCAAACTCACTGTTGTTATTTTAATTCTTATACAGTGCTAAAGTATTGTACCACAGAGATAAGTGCTTTATAAGCGCCAATAGATAGATCAACTGGATAGATTTTGACATTACAATGGCGGTTTTCAAGGACAGAAATAGTAAATTGGCTAAGAAATTGCCTTTCTTTGAAAACTAAACATGCTTCTCAGTCACGGAAACTGACAGAGAAAAGAAAAACCCGATAGAGAATGTATTCCACTACAGTAAGTCATTGATGAATTCAAAGCAGAGATAACTAGGGTGCTGTATTGCTTGTGTACAGTGCTCTATCACTGAACAGTGTTTTCTTATACCCTTACAAAGACCTCTGTTGATATATTCCATGCAGATAGTGCACTTTTGCTGCCAGATTCATTCCAGAGCAATTTTGAAATTACTTGGGGATATGGATGTTGGGTTCCAGCCATTACTAACTCGGCCAGTTTCACTCACTTCTTTAATTTAATAATCTGGTGACCCCCAGGCTCCATTTATTTATTTATTTTACCTGTTTCTTTGTTTACCTATAGAAAAAACAATTCAAAATATATTATTGAAAAACTGGAAAATTTCAAAAACAAAACCATAATCAATTGATAAGTGGCAATAAAATGATTACCTATCAAAACATTTACAAAAGCCAAGAAATTAAAAGCAAGGAAGTTAATAGTTAAGCATCTCATAAGTCTTACAATGCCTGAATAATAAAAATAAACACATTATCTTATAAAGAAAACATGTCTGTTTTATCACAGTACAACCTTAACTCTGACCCATGATATTTGTGTTGTCTTTTAAATTTAAATATATAAATATTGTATTATTATAACACTGCCAAGTGGAAAATATAATCAACTGATTTTAAAATAACTGATAATATTTCCCACTTGACAGTAACTTAAAATACAATATTTACATATACAAAATTTTAAAATTATATATTTAAAAAAAAATCCAATTGATCCAAAGATACAGAGGCTTATTTAATTCAGGAAGCATGTACGCTACACCTTTTTAGGTCAAGTACAATAAAAAGCTGGCTAGATTCATCTCTGGAATAATACAACTACATTCAGTGTATTTGCTCCAAGGTTAATTTTCGCCCAATTCCTTCTAACTCTGAATCTGAGTAAAAAAATGTGATGTAATTTGTGACATGTTGAAGGGACAAAACACGTGATTGGATGGATTACAGTGTAAATGGCTACAGCGAATCTGAAAGCAGAACTAAAGAATGCACAACTAATTCTAGAAAGTACCATATATGTATCTGATTGGTAAGCAAAGTTATCGGATTGCAAAAAAGAGATAACAGTTAGTATTATGAAGAAAACTGATTATGTTTAATATGCTCAGTGTACAGAAGTAGGAGAAAACAACTCATACGCATGTTTGAAAACTTTAGCTGGTTCTTATAATTTTACATAAAGGGTCCAAGCTGTCCTCACTAACATAAGTACACAGTAAAATGCATGGGCGCTGCACCATGTAATTGAGGGCACAAATGGGCCAACATCTCTGGTTATAAATTTCAGTGACAAATTATCTGTAATGAATCCTTGGCCATTCATCATTCACTAGAAGATTTTGCATTACTTTCAGCAACTTTAATGGGAGCCTGCTCCACGACTGTGTTCATGCAGTGTTTATTGGCACATGTTGAAAACAGTCATTAACACACATTGAAGAGTATCAGCTAGGAGGTATGCAGCTATCATTTAGCTGGCTTGTCTTTTGTTGCTTCACTCCCGTTTTGCGTTTATTATTTCTGTTGCCATTGGGCAGCTGGAGGAACATATAAAAGGGGCCGACTGAAAGAATCCCTCCATCAAACAGTACTTAAAGTGGGAAATTTATGGGACTTAACAAGACAGAGGACGTGCATAGAGCATCCCAGGATAGAGTGAGATGGCAGAGCACTGTTCATGCCCTATGCAATGCTTGACGATGCGGGAAGGATTGAGATTGAGATTTCTGTTGGAGATGGTTCTTCTTTCAGCACATTTTAATTGAAAACCCCACAAAACCTACATTCAAGACTATTTGAAAGCTCCACTAGGCTGTGCTTAACCAGGAGTGGTAAATACTGTTATCAACAACCAAACGCTTCTACATCATCCTAGTCCTTAGAAGGCAAAATCCTGAGCACCTTAGCCAAACTCAGACTGAAGTCAAGAGGACGTTTGCCTTAATGAGAACTGTGAAAACACTCAGAGCCAAACTGTGATGGGCATAATGTGGAGGAGCATGTAAGGAGACCTGACCCTCACCTGAAGACCTGTCATGAATATAGCCAAAGGGTACACAGTGCCCCAAAGGCAATGGGTAGGGATACTGGTTATTTTCCACTACCTCCCCTTTCTTTTTTTCCCCTCCCCCAGTTTTCTAGGCTTAAAAGACTAGATACAGGTAAGTATATACATAATAGTTCCATATGATCCATAAATAGGTAGGTATGCAGATGTTAGGTGTGATATAATATATAGGTAGGTACAAGTTTACCTTCAGAGGATGCTAAATGCAAACTTCTATGGCAAGGATCACCCACGATCCTAACCCCCCCTACCTAGGAGTCAGCCTGGTTTACAACCTAACCTATCAACAACATCTGAAGCAGGTGTGCCATAAAACAAAATTTTGCATCAATATCACCCAAAAGCTAGCAGGTTCTAGCTGGGGTTGTGATGCTCAAATGCTATGAATGGCTCCTATTTTGGGAAGAAGTTTGCACATGGACGTCATCCATATCCAGCTAAATGCGCCTATGAGACTTGTAACTGGCACCCTGAAGTCCACTCTGCTTCCAGTCCTTGCAAACATCCTTCCTTTGACCATCTGGCAAGAGATGGCTACGTTGCACCAGTACAAGAAAGCTCTCGCTAATCACAAGCTCGTGCTCCGTGACATCATTGTGCACCTGCCTTACACTCACCTTAAGTCCTGCCAACCTTTCTGGGTAGCTGGAGACACTCTTCTGTCATCCATTTCAACCCAGAAGATTCCTAGTGGATACAATGAGCAGGCACTGATGTAAACAATAAGTACCTCATAGATCAGGGTCGGGTGACCAGATGTCCCAATTTTATAGGGACAGTCTCGATATTTGGGGCTTTTTTTTAATATGGGCTCCTATTGCCCTCCACCCCCGTCCCAATTTTTCACACTTGCTATCTGGTCACCCTATATCAGGGGTGGGCAAACTTTTTGGCCTGAGGGCCACATCTGGGTATGGAAATTGTATGGCAGGCCATGGATGCTCACGAAATTAACAATTTATGTTCAAACAGGGACAACACAAGTTTGTTTCAAAATCAACACTATTAAAATAATTCTGTTGAACAATGCACTGTTAGAAAATTACATTACTGAGCTGCTTGTTGATTTTACCACACAGTTTTGCTCCGGTCTGAACACAAATTGTATGTTAGCTAAAACTTTTCAGTGTACTGCACTACGTAAAAGTTGGGTAGTTTTCATGTTTATTGTTGACTTCTTTACAATTTGTAATTAGCTTTGTTGAATCATCAGCGTTTCCCCATTTGACCTGGCAATAACCAAAATATATTCAAATTATTTTAGCTTCAAAGTAAACCATAATTAAGCAATGTTGTTGTTAATCGATTTAACTCTGAAGAAGAGATATGCAAATAAACTTTATTTAATAAAGATACATTTTAGGGGAAATAAACATAAAACCTTACTTACTATTATAAATATACTATCATAACGAATTACAATAATTAAACCAAACTTACCCCCTTTCCATGCCCTCATTGATTTATGTGAACAATGCAACTGGTCACCCTTCTTTACAATGGCATCAAAGTCCGGTGTCATTCCATTGTGGAAATCTGCAATACCAAGCTGAGATGCAGTTAACTGGGATCTATAGTGAGATTTGTTGTAATTCTGCAGGGAAAATGTTTGTTCGCACATATAAGTGGAGCTGAACAGAACAAGAATTTTCTGTGCCACCTTGCGGATATTTGGGAACTTTGTTTCACTCAAGGAGGCATATAACTCGTACAATTCAGAAAAAATGGACTTTTCCTTCAAGGTGGAATTGCACTGGAGATCAATGAGCTTCAGTTGTAATTCTTGCAGTAAATTACAGTGGGCACGACACCAGCTTCAGTATCTTCTCTACCGTCTCAAAAGCTCGACAGGCCTGACACGGCCAGTAGTTTGCCCACCCTGTCATAGATGATCACACTATTAAACCATCTGGTTCCTTGCTTCACTGAAGACAGCAGATGACCATCAACCATGTTAGGATGTTACATGGAAGGTGCAAGCATCTGATGCACAAATGGAGCATCAAGGATTTACCATAGTGCAAATGCAAAGATCTCCATCAAACACATTGTGAACAAATGTCCCATCTTTTCATTTCCAGGAAGTATAGCAAAGGTGCCCTCTGCAGCTCCTGAAGCCCTCAAATGGATTTCAAACCTTTTTATTAACCTGTAAATGTGCTATTTCCATATGAAAGAAATACAAAGACTCATGGAAACTTAATGGGTTTTGTCACATAAACACAATTATAGTCTCACGCTACTGCTATGGTAACATTAATTATACGCTGTTAAGTCCAAATGTACAGTGGAAAAGGTGGTGTGAAGTTTTGCTGTGTGGGTAGCTTGTTAGATGGATTGAACACATAGATATTTCATGCAGAATTGTTATACTCAGCAATCCCTGCATACCTTATCTATCTCCAAATCCTGGAGTTCTTATTCAGTGTACATGCATTCCTTGCATGGGCAGCATCCCATTGAATTCAATGAGCAAGGGCCTCAGGATTCCATTTTCTGTATATACATATGTATGAATTCATGTTTCTCAACTATTCAGCAGGGTGTTCCTTTAAACTAGTTCCCCTCCTAACAGCACCTAAATGAAGCAAGTGGCATGCAGTGTGTGCTGGAGGTGGGTCAGCAGGAGCACTTCTACAGATCTGCACTGCTCAGACATTTTTGATATCGTACTGCGTAGTTCATCAGATTTTGGAGTGAGGGTAGCAATCAGCAATAGTTCTTGTATAAAAAGAGAAATTAATTGGCACTAATAATTCTCCTTTACAACAGATTCTCAGCTTAAGATAGAGCTTCTTCACCCTCCGCACACAGCCTGCCAAAATATGAGTGAGTGTCACTGCTGGATTCTGTTGAAGAGATTGTTTTGGCTGGAATTTGACAGGCACAGATGGTATCACAAGCTGTAAGTTCCCTAGTTCTCTTTGGCTGAACAACAGCTCAGGGCCTTCTCACAGTTTGCTGAGTAGAGAACGTGAGATCATTGATTTGTTCCAAACTATATCTCCACTGGTTTTCTTAGCAACAACTGGCATATTTCAGCCTGCTTTTAAAAAATACTCAGCTGCCAATTTCTTGAAAACTGTCATGCCTTGAACAATGTAGTTAGGTCGACCTAACCCTTACTGCAGACACAGCTAGATCAATGGAAGAATTCTTCTGTAAAACTAACTACCACCTCTCTGAGGGGTGGATTAACTACACTGATGGAAAAACCCCCTTCCATCGATATAGGAAGCATCTACACACAGCACTACAGTGGTGTAACTACAGCTCTGCAGCTGTGCTGCTTGTACTGTAGAAGTAGCATTACTCTTTTACACCTTTCTGTATGTCTGGATGGTTAAAACAGTTGCCTGTGTTCCGATTATTCCCACCTTGACTAATGTACTCACTTCCTCTCTACCCTCACTAGCTCTGACACTGCTTCCCTCCAATCTGTCCAAATCTATTTAATGGAGGGAGGGAGAGACTTGGAGCACACAGCCAATCAGTGCAGGGTAGAAAAAGTCCATCAAACTGTCCAGAGATCCCTGCTTTGGCTGCTTCCGTAGCTTCTTCGTCTTCCAGTTGGAGTCTCTTGCTACTTCCTCTCCGCAGTTTTCCCCCCAAGGGCACATGATAGGGTTGAGGGGATGCACCGCCAGAATTCCCAGAGTTGGGGATGGATCTCCCTGGCACAGTTCAGTATCCTGGGCGAGGGGTGGCCCCATTTTATTCCCTCCTTCTAGTACAGCAGTTCCTGCAAAGTCACAAAATTTTGCTCACCGTTCCTTTCCCTCCAAATGAGCAACACTGTGTCCATCTCTCTTTCCCAAGACTCCCTGCTAGAGTCAGGGCCGGCTCCAAGCACCAGCCTGCCAAGCATGTGCTTGGAGCGGCGCCTGGAGGGGGGCGGCGCGGCGGGGCACTCCAGCCCAAGAGCAGGGCCGCGACTGGGCTCGCCACCCTCCCTGTGGGGCTCCGGCCACCGGGGAGAGCGGAGCCGCAGCGGGCTCGCCGCCCTCCCCCCGGCGCTCCGGCTGATCGGGGAGAGCAGGGCCCCACCCGGGCTCGCCGCCCTCTCCCCGGTGCTCTGGCCGGTCGGGGAGAGCGGGGCCCCGGCCGGGCTCGCCACCCTCCCCCAGGCGCTCCAGCCGGTCGGGGAGAGTGGAGAGCCGCGGTGGGCTCTCCGCCCTCCCCCCAGCGCTATGGCCGCCGGGGGCTCTCCGCCCTCCCCCCGGCACTCTGGCCGCCAGGGAGAGCGGAGAGCCCCAGCCGGGCTCGCCACCCTCCTCCCGGTACTCTGGCTGCCAGGGAGAGCGGAGAGCCCCAGCTGGGCTCTCCGCCCTCCTCCCGGCGCTCTGGCCGCCAGGGGCTCTCCGCCCTCCCCCCGGCGCTCTGGCCGGTCGAGGATTGCGGGCCCGCAGCCGGGCTCGGCGCCCTCCCCTGCTGCGCTGGGGGGGTAGGCGGCAGGTGGCTTTTTTGCCTAGGGCTGCAAAAAAGCCAGAGCTGGCCCTGGCTAGAGTGTGGACCTCACCTTCCAGTTTGCTGGCTTCTCTCCACACACTCCAAAATGGAACCTCAGAACGTGGTCTTCTGACTGACTGACTGACCTCCTGTTCCCCATACTCTGGGCAGAACTTTCTTGAACGTTGGTCTGTTCCATCTGGACAGGTTCTCCATGCAGTGTAGCTCCTTCCAAAGTAATAACACAACCTGCAGTGTAGTGCCTGAGGCAGCCACCTATCCAGACCTGGCCTAAAGCTGCCCTTGTTCAGACTAATTCATATCTGATCACATTTCCACATTTCTCTATAGCTGTTTTTCTGTTCTGCACCTAACTTCCCAGCCCTGCAACCTTCTCCCTCCACACAGGAGAAAAAAGAGGCACTCATGACAATAACACAGAAGGAAAAGCTTGTAAATACATCACAATGGTTAGCTGGCACAAATAGGTATGATTCCATTGAAGTCAGTGAAACTGAGCTTTTTTAAACCACAGCTGAATCTGACTCCTTTTCTCAGGATATTCATTCTTTTCAGGTTTAGAGAAGTCAGCCAATGTCAACTACTTGCTGTTGCTTTTTTCTGTCAAAGCACTTCTACGTTTCTGTGCTTACAACAACCTTTTTGTTGGGAACAGTGAGTTTTGTAACAATAATGAGCTTGTCTATGATTCTCCATCAATCTAATTCTCAAGTCTCTTCAAAGTTTGCCAAGCTCTATGGTTTACCAATCTGTACTTGAGGCTTCTCACAGCAATTGTGAAACAGATGCCAAGTTGCTGTATAGTATTTGTTTATTTGTCCATTACCATGATCTGTCAGAATCTGTCTCTGTTGGTGGGATGATTTATTTCTAGCAGCAAATTATAAGCCTGTCTTCAGCTAAAGTCATATGGGGTGGGATTTTCAAAAGTGCCACTGATAGTCACTTGAACTCATGCTCCTAAGTCACTCTGTTAAGGTATTTTGGGAGACAGGCCTAGCAGAAACATACATTGCTTTTGAGGTAACTTTAAGCTGGACGAGTGTCCACGTGATTGGGCCATCCTCCTTAAACCCTGTATAGACAATCCCATTTATCAACATGAAGATGAATGTCTACTTCACCCATAGGCCATATGTTTTGTCAACATACAGCATACATTTACAGGGTTGCTTTTCTTTGTATTTCTAACAATATTTGAATGCAAACATTTATGTATACCATATGTTTTGTTGTGCTAAATGTGACAGAACAGTATTCAGATTTCTTGGCCAAAACACACTGTATACAATAATTCTGAAGATAAACTGAGAATTATTCCCTCCTTTACATGTATTTCAATGTGAAGGGACATTGCAATGTTAAATAATACATATCCTAATAAAATCTGCTTTCCTAGGTTTCTAGGAACATGTTAGCTTTTTAAAATTGAAAGCATGTTTAAATTCTCGTTTATTTTTATTGCTTTTTCATTTGGTTTACTTTTTACATTTCAGTTAATGTTGGCAATGAAAATAGACAAATCATTTGCACTTCTTTTTATAGTCAGTTTTGTGTCACTTTTACTTTCAGGTTTTAATGCTCAGCACAATATGTCAATGTTTAGTTTGCAAATACTATACAGGACTGTTCATTTGAGTATAAATAAAACTTCCACTGGAATTAAAACAAAAAAAAATCTTGGAAGCATTTCTATTAATCTTTGATTACACAAAACTCCCTTTTCCCTAAATTTTGAGCCAAATTTGCCTCTTTAGCAATGTTACCGGCATTGCAAAAAAATGAATCAAAACACGTTAAAAATTGGGAAGAAGTTGATTTATTATCTTATATATTCTAACTATTAGAAAGACAAGGTGAGTGAGATAATATCTTTTATTGGACCAACTTCTGTTGGTGAGAGAAAAGCTTTCAACCTACAACACTGCACAGACAGAGAATATCCTATGTCTCAAGCATGAACCAATAGGCAAGAATGAAGAGCTCGTGAATCCTACAAAGCACAGAAACAGAAAATGTCTGGCAGATTATACTTATGCTGATTTGGTGGGGGAGAGATGTTTAATCCTTTTAAATGCAATTACGTTTGGAAAAGTGTCTATGTAAAAATGGTCCCCTGTGCTGATCTACAGTGGGAATTGTGGTTGCTCTGCGCCTCTGAAAATCGGACCACTCTAGTTAAGTGCCTAGTTGGTACATAAATATAGGCACATGTCTGAAAACTCATCTGTATAGGTGGTCACTACAGGAGACAATGGTGGAGCAGTGCTGAAGGAAGCTTGCTCATGCTGGACCTGTTCTTTCCCCCTGCCCCAATTAACATATCTTTGGTGGCAAAGCTGAGACTTTTGGCCTCTGGGCAAATCTCTTCTATGTTCCTTAACTAGAAATTTCCTCTGTTGCATTGTAGAGATTGTACCCAGGCAGCAGGTCTTTTTTGTTGCATCTCTTTTAAAAGTCAGGTAGTGTTAATTACAATCTGGCTCATACTGGAGGTGATACAGAGCTACAGTTCCCCAGGGAGAGCTCCAGGTGGGGATTGTGTTTCCCCAGCTCTCTGGTGTACAGGGGAAGTTTTCAGGCTGCACCATCCTTTCAGATCCTTCAAGTAGGGTTACCATATTTCAGCAAGCAAAAAAGAGGATGGGAGGAGCCCCGCCCTAACCCCACCCCTGTCCTGCCCTAGCCCCGCCCCTGCCCCACCCACTTCCCGCCCCCCTCAGAACCTCCAACCCTCCCCCCCCGCTCCTTGTCCCCTGACTGCCTCCTCCTGGGACCCCGGCCCCTAACTGCCCCCCGAAGACTTCACCCCCTACCTAAGCCTCCCTGCCTCTTGTCCCCTGACTGCCCCCTCCTGAGACCCTCCCCCCCATCCTAACTGGCCACCTAGGACCCTACCCCCTACCTGTGCCCTGACTGCTCCAACCCTTATCCACACCCCCACCCCCAGACAGACCCCTGGGACTCCCATGCCCCATCCAACCACTCCCCACCCCCAGAACTACCAGCCCCCCCTGCTCGTTGTCCCCTGACAGCCCCCCCCAGAACTCCTGACCCATCTAAACCCCTCTGCTCCCTGTCCCCTGACTGCTCCGATCCCTCTCCCCACTCCTGCCCCCTGAAGACTTCNCCTCCATCTTCTCATTGATGTGCTTACTTTCTCTTGGCTTCCCATGATCTCCATCCTTCCCAGATTATTGTTCTTGGGCCAAACGCTGAAATCCTTACTTAGGTAAAACTCCCATTGAATAAAGCAACAGAGGGTCCTGTGGCACCTTTGAGACTAACAGAAGTATTGGGAGCATAAGCTTTCGTGGGTAAGAACCTCACTTCTTCAGATGCAAGAAGAAGTGAGGTTCTTACCCACGAAAGCTTATGCTCCCAATACTTCTGTTAGTCTCAAAGGTGCCACAGGACCCTCTGTTGCTTTATTCAATGGGAGTTTTACCTAAGTAAGGATTTCAGCGTTTGGCCCAAGAACAATAATCTGGGAAGGATGGAGATCATGGGAAGCCAAGAGAAAGTAAGCACATCAATGAGAAGATGGAGGGAGAAAGGAGCTGAGAGTTTATTAGAGAAAAACAAAGAGGGAGAATGTGAATTCAGCCAGCCACTAAAGCAGACACGTTGATAAAGAAGAGAAAATTCTGAAGTTCTGTTAAACTCCAATCTGCTTCTGTGATAATAGGATCAGCCCCTCAAAGAGCCCAGACATGTAACATGCAGACAATTAACCTGCAGTTCTATTGGACAATGATTGCCAGTCTACTAACTCCCATTTTGTTTAATTTTTAATACAAACCCATGTTCTAAAAATAGTGAGCCATTTGGAGCTGAAAAAAAAGGATGTGTGTGGCACAGAGAAGGCTGAGGAAAAACACAAAGCTGCATCATTTTAACAGCTCTGCTAATATTTCAGGTGTTATACCACTATTTGGTCATGGTTATGAAATCTAAATTTTACTCAGTGGGATTGCTTTGGCTAACAGGTCCCCATTTTGGCCCCTTTATAAAATAAAGTGCTATATGTCATAGTAACAGTCATCCTTCTCGTTCCTGTGATCCATCACTCTGAACTTTATTTGATTTGTGTGTGTGTCTCTCTCTCTCTCTGTGTGTGTGTGGTTTTGTTTTGTTTTAAAATTGTTTCAACTGGCATTTGTTAGAATCAATTTTCATTTATTTAAACTGCATAACGTGTTTTTATAAAACCTTAATTTTGGGGCAAATTTGATCTGACAGTGTCTTTTTAATGTGACACTAGTAAGGGCTCATGCAAATAGTTGCTTTCTTGTAACAATGAACAAGGAATTTTATTAGACTAAGGAAAATTGGGCAAAACTTTCAAAAGTACCTAAGTGACTTAGGTGCCCAAGTCCCATTTTCAAAAATAAGTTAGCATCTTAGAAATCAAAATCTCATTAAAAGTCAATGAAACTTAGGCTTGTAAGGGCCAGATTTTTTAAGGTATTGCTAAGGTGTCTAAAGATGTAGGTTGGAACCTACTGGATTATTCAAAAACATCTATCTGTATCATTAACTGCCCAAATATCTGGCCCTAAGTATCTAATTTGCTTCTGAAAATGAGACTGGGGCACTTACATCCCTTTTACCCATTATCCCTAAAACCACTCTGCCTTTCTCTGCTTCATTGCAAAGCTTCTGTGTGAAACCTCTGCCAGCTATCCTCCAGCCTGGCTTTCTGCTTTAAAGAAACATACATAGCCTTCCATAAAGAGGAATGGAATAGTACTATACATAAATAATTGTTGGAGATAACTACAGATAAACAAATTGCATTGCCCACTTCGTCTCCTGTGTACCCAACAGAGTTCACCAGTGGAGGAAAGCAGGAAAATTGGAGGGTTTTCCCCCCCTTAACTTGCATGTACTCTATAAGGAAGAACCTACAACGGGAGGAAAATGGTGCATTGCCAACATCACTGCTATCTTTTCCTATGCCTGCACCTGTGGGGGCTGGCTAAACAGGCATCCTGGCCCTGGAGGCTTCTACCCAGATCCTGGTCTTAATTCGCTGGGAATGTGGCCTTCATATCCCTGATGAAGAAAGCCATGGAACCACCCTGTGTAAGAGATAACTGTTGGTAGAGTCCCGCAGGCAGCAGGTAAGAGAGCCAAAGGAGGAGGTGGCTCATCTGAGTAGCATCTGGTTGCACGAGGACTTCATCAACAAGATGCACATGGAGACATCTGGTTTGGAGGGTGCAAGCTGAATAGAAAACATTACAGCAGGATCAAAAGAGGAAGAAGAAACAGCTACTCTGTGGGGAGGAAGCTGACTTGTAGTGACCTTGGGCAGCAGATGATGCTCCCTCCTTCCCCCCCTCTCCCGCAAAATCCCCCATCCATTGAGGTCAAGAACCACTATGCTGTATTGGCAACAGGAGAAAAAAGTCAGACCTCAATAGCTGAGAGAGAAAAGCCACCTGCCCTAGGGTTGCCAGGTATCCAGTTTTTGACTAGTACTGTAGCCAATGGGAGCTGCGGGGGCGGCGCCTGCTGGCAGGGACAGTGCACAGAGCCCCCCTGGCAGCCCCTCTCCTTAGGAGCCAGAGGGACATGTCTCCGCTTCCCAGGAGCTACCTGAGGTAAGCGCCACCTGGAGCTCTCACCCTGAACCCCCTCCCACACCCTAACTCCCTGCCCCAACCTTGAGCCCCTTCCTGCACCCAAACTTCCTCACAGAGCCCACACCCCAACCTCCTGCCCCAGTCTTGAGCCCCCTCCCACACCCAACTTCCTCCCAGAGTCTGCACCCCACACTCCAAACCCCTCAGCCCCAGCCAGGGACCTCATCCTGCACCCCAAACCCCTCATCCCCAGCCCCATCCCAGAGCCCGCACCCCCAGTTGGAGCTGCCCAGTAGCATGACAAGCAGGGACAGTCCCAGGGCAGCAAGGCAAGTCCATGGCACCCCGACTTGGTACTGCAGGCAGAGAGTCCACCCTGGGTGCGACCAGCACCCAGTGAGCCAGCACCATCCCTGGTGTG
Organism: Trachemys scripta elegans; assembly: GCF_013100865.1. Taxonomy (NCBI): domain Eukaryota; kingdom Metazoa; phylum Chordata; order Testudines; family Emydidae; genus Trachemys; species Trachemys scripta. Next base: position 32,416,186 of record NC_048301.1, read on the forward strand.
GTGGCGATGAGTCCGTCCTTGGCTGGTGCCTGTGTTATACCAATAAAAACTAGCAGGATCTTATTAAAGGGGACAAGATAAAGATGCCACATTTATTATGATAATTTTATTTATGACCAATAACTAATATCTTAATCCTTATACACACACATTATACCTAATACCTATAAACACACACACACACATTCACACATCCATCAGATATTCTGTAGCGGCTGCATAGTTACCAGTCCTGCTTGAGTCTGTGGCTTGAGTTTGCAGCTTGGGTTCGTAGCTTGTGGCGGCTAATTGGCCAGGAAAGCCGGGCACAAGGACGAGCTGGGTCTCTGTTGGGCATGCACCGTTGCCCTTCCATGTTGGCAGCAGAATGTTACCCTCCTCCAAAGTTTTCCATCTTACCCATCCTTTTTGTAGGCTTTAGTTTGAATCCAGAGTCTATAGGTCTTGCTGTGTCATGCTGCCTTCAGGTTTGGTGATTGATCACCCGTCAATTGCAGACATGACTTTCAGCCCTGGACCGGGCTTTGATCTTCCTTCTATTGTACCTTTTCTTTTTAGGGTGGATTCTTTTTACTTTGTTAGGGCTCTTGTCTGCATCTTCAGCTGTTGGTGTTTGAACTCTATTTAATCAGGACAGGCTGGGGCTGAAGGTTGATTCCATCATCCATACATACCTCATTCACACATCTAAACTAAACTAATAAGATTACAGCAGGGTTTGCAAAAATGAAGGTTGCAGCAAGCCCTCACAAAATGGAGTAAGCATTGCAAAATGGGGTTTGAATTACAATATGGCAAACAGTGAACAGAAGTTACATTGTAGGCAAGTGTAATAAATGGTGAACAGAAGTTACAATACTGAAACAGTGCAAGTCTTAATGATTTAAGCAGGAATTGGATTGATAGTGAAACTTACAAAGGCAGCTGACTGAACAGCTATGGCTCTTAACAAGCATCTTAATTGTTAATTAGCCAGTTATTGGGGTAACCAGTTTTATGAATGAATATTGTTTCATTCATAAAACTTTACTTATGAAGTTACAGTAATAAAGTGAACAATTAAAAACAATTTCATTCATCAGTTCTACACCTGTGAGTGGAGCTGGGGCACAGTGCAGAGAAGAAGGAAGGGAGCTACCAAGACAAAGGAGAGGGGGAAGGGCCTGGAGCCAGACATAGCCTCAGCCATCTGTGGCCACTGGCACCACCACACAGCTCCCTGCATGCCCAACACCTCCCCACCTCCCTGCCACACCAATCCCCATCTCCCCCAATAACCCTCCCAAGAAAAGGCCCCATAAAACATCTTCCTGTCAAAACCCTCCCACAAAGCCCCACATCCCCTCTCTCAAACCCTACCCCGCTCCTGCTCCTCATCCTTGCCAAGCCCATCTCCCCACCTCATAAATATCACCCCTTCTCCCCCAATACCAACGATCCTCAAACCACATCCCTCCCTCTTTATCCCTATGCCCCTGCCCCTCCACAACACCATAGTCCCTCATACATCCACTGCCCCCAGCACCTGAGTCCATCTACCCTACTCCTTGCTGCACAACTATCCTCTCCTCTCTTCAATTACTCCAGTCCTTGAGGACTCACCAGGCACCTCCCACAGGGCCCCTCACCCCTTTAGCCCAGGGGCTTGCTCAAGGGTTGAGAGAGATTCTTAGGAGTGGGTGGGTGTAGGGGCTCAAGGGAAAGTAAGAGTTAGAGACCTTGAACAACACTCACACCACTGAACAGCTGATCACCGGCACATGGGAGGCACAAGGGGGAGGAGCTGATTGTGTGGGGCTGCCGGTGGGTGCTAAGCACCCACCATTTTTTTCTGTAGGTGCTCCAAGTCTGGAGCAACCATGGAGTTGGCACCTATGTGTATAGGAATGGCAAAAGATTATAGACTGCACTATGTTCATAGCTGCCCAGGGGATTAGCAGAACATCTTAAAAGCTCTTCACATGTTATGAATCATCTGAGTACTCGAGAGCCCTCCTTTTCTTTCTGAGTCAAAAAGTTTAAATTCTCTTTCTCCCAGAAAGCTGTGTCTCTTTGATGATGCTTCCCCTGCCTAAGGTGTGTTTGAAGTGCCAGTTGTTTTGTAGTTAAAACCAATATTAATCATTCTGAGTTGGATTAAGTTTATGACATTTTTAAAGAAAATGGAATGTAGACTGAATGAGATCAAGGTGAGATTCTGGAAGACAATTCGTTTTGTATAGTATCAGTGTTACAGACTGCTGGCATTTGTGCTGTAGCTCGTATGTTACATACATTGTATGATTAAACATGGCTAGAAAGAGGTACAGTAAGCAGGTATCCATTCTCTCTGAAATGTATGAATATCTTTGTATGTCACTTGATTCTCAATCTCTGCAGTCTCTCGTTACGGTGTAGGATATTGCAGATGGATTGAATTGAACATTTGAAGCCAAGCTAGATCATTAGGCTATTCAAACTGCACCTAGAAGCTCACAGAAGCCTTCTCCAGGTAGGTGTTTATTTGGGCTGATGACATATGTTCTTACTGCGGAAGAGGATGTTCAGAGCTAAGTGCACTGCTTCTGTTCCTTCTTGGCATCCTGGCAATATGATTTCCCCTGCAGAGGGGTAAATCTGGAAATTAAAATAAAACTGTCCAGCAATGAGACTTAAAAAATTAAAATCAAAGTGGGGTAGGGACATTATATAACTGACAAGGCATACTGAATTAATAACTATGATAAGGCAGGTCCTTACACTTTTAAGTGAAAAATACAACAGCTAGGTTTTTTTTTTTTTTTAAGCTTAGCATAAATTTAAAAAAAAATTGCTGTGAAGAAACACCTGAAGCAACTGCTCTTTGCAGAATCAGAAGTGCTTCCTTGGGAGCCTGAAGACACCACAATCAAGGATAGCCGTGCTTACCATTTGCAGAGTGTTTTCATCTTCAGAGCTTTACAAACATTATCTAATTATTCCTCGCAAAACCCAGGAGAGTTAGGCAAGTATTATAACAAGTCTGTGGCCAACAAGGAACTTCGGAGTTGTCACTGATTTGTATCATGGCCACTTTTGGCAACAGCCAGGACAGAATTCAGAGCTTCTAGCTTAAAAAGCACAGCCCCCAATCACTAGAGGTTAATGGGAGACTCTCTGTTAGCAGTACCCATGCCACCCAGTGGAGCAGTTCTAACTATATCAGTATAGGACAGTGCTATATATTCACAAGCCAGTTCATTATAGTATAGCTAACCTCCTCTTACAGTTGGGGAAACTGGGGCAGAGAAAGGGCAAGGGGCTGATTTTCAGATGGCGCTGAACATCCACAACTCTAAAAAGTCATTGAGAGAGGCAGGTACTCAGGCTTTCTGAAAATCAGGCCCCAAGGTGAGTTATCAAAAGTCACACAGGCAATCAGGAGTAGAACCTTGGCCTTCCAACCCTGTGTTCCAATCATACCGCAGGCAGGAACAGAGGTAACTCTGCTGGTAGCAAAGACACTGAAGAATGTTAATACAGCCTTATAGAAAATACCATCATGTTCTCTCTCTTCTTCCACAGCACTACACTACTGGCTGGTACTGAATCGCAAAGGAACAGTCTCAGAACAGCTCTTTCTTCCCACCATATCTGGCTCATAAAACTAGAATCCAAGGGTACTTGTCTACACTGTAATTTGACACCTGCAGTGCCTGGTGTCCAGCCAGAGCCTGACCATCTACACTGCAATTAAACAGACCCTTAGCCCGGTCCCTGTGAGCCCAGTCAGCAGGCACAGGCCTGCCACCCAGGGCCGGCTCCAGGCACCAGCTTAACAAGCAGGTGCTTGGGGCGGCCAAGGGAGAGGGGCGGCACCTGCGGCAATTTTTTTTCCAATTGCCGCCGCCAATCGCGATCGCGGCTTTTTTTTTTTTTTTGCTTGGGGCGGCAGAAATGCTGGAGCTGGCCCTGCTGCCACCATTTTTTAATTGACATATCCTAACAGCACCTGCTCCTCATCAGCGTAAAGCAGGGCCATCCAAACTTGCCATGAGTCAACGGTAAGTAACTTGCAAAGAATGGCAGGTCAGCACCATGAAAGAGATCCTGGCCCAACTCAAGTCAATGGGAGTTTTGCCATGGATTTCAGTGGGGCCCTAGTTTCACCCCTAATTTGCACAAAATGAAGCAAAACACTGCTGTCCATGTGAATAATACAGAGGTGCAGCTCAAGGAGTCTACAGCTGTCAGCATGCAGTGCTCCATCTTGATCTGAACAGGCTGACTTCCAGAGACTCTAGGCCCCAACATACAGTCTACCCAGCTGGTATAACATATTTCCTGATGGAACCTTCTATCACAAAGGCTCACGCTGCTTAGCCTAGGATGGTGAATTGCACCTGGTTAACTCTCATCTCTATGGGTCACAAGACTCAAGTCAAGATAGAGCCACTTTGGTACCAATATAGTCAATGTAAGATTTGCTGCTTGGCTTGAGATGAAGCACTGAATGTTTGGATCAGCAGGAACGGTACTGACCACATCTTTCTGGTACACTTGCTGTATATGGACTCTGCATGCTGTGTAGTAGTATGTGTAGCTTGGTGGGTCTGTCCACCAGCTAGGGGACAAAACAGTCACCCATGCCCAAGTCTGTTTTAGCTTCTGTACAGGCTCTTCTGTTCTTCTGCCACACAAACACAGGAAATATGGGAAAGTAACAAAAATGGTAACCCTGATGTGGACTGATACTGTGAGGTCCTCCACCCGCCAGCACTTCAAGATCACAGCCCTTCCTTAGGCTCAAAGGGAACACAGGCCCTACCTGCCATTTTTCAGCCTGCTGCTGCTCAGAAAAGTATTCCTCTCCTGCCTCCTTCCTCTCCCCTGGAATACAGCTGAGTCTTCACATATCTTCCAGCTGTGAATCAGAGCCAATCATTAAATCCTGCTTAGCTGGGATCCACTGGTTCCCAACACCTATCTGACTGCTTCTCCTTAGGCCAGGGCTTTCAGTTCCCTGGCTCCGCAGGCTCTTAAAGGGACAGACCGCCCTGCTACAGGGTGTCATTTGTTAATTACCACCAAATCTGAGACCAGTAAAGGGCAACGTACTGGTATGTGGTTAGCAGTTTAATCAAACACGTCATCTAGATTCCCAAGTGAAAAATGGAAAACTAAATTTTGACAGAGCTGCTTTTCATGAGCAGTCTGAGAAGAAAAACACAAGTGTAGCTGAAAGACACATGCAAGGCAAGGTTATTTAATGTGAAAGGCAATATTGTGAATGGTAACCAGAAGAGGTAATAAGAGGCAGAAACTAAACAAATTCAACTTTGCAACAAGAAAAAAAGTAAAGTCGAGAGTATACAAGAAAAAGGGGATGTTCAATGAAATTGAGAGGCAACACATTTTGAAACCCAAAGGAAATATTTTACACAATGAATAATTAACCTGTGCCACAAACAGCTACAATATATCACTGGGGCCAAGTGCATAGGAGGATTCCAAAAAAGAATGAGTTATAAATCTTCATGCTTTAGAGCACAAGGCAGTTGCTGGGTGGGGATGGACAGGTTTTCCCATAGTTGTCCACTGTTGAGTTTGTTGCATTTCCTCTGAAGCAAGTATATGGACAATGGGTCTGACCCACTATGTCAGTCTGTACATTTGCATGTATGTTACTGTTGGCACCACTCAACACATTCACAGAACAACGATGTTTGTGAATTATGAAATAAAATAATTGGTTTTCTCTCAAATTTCTATGAGGATTTCCAGAGCACTGGAGAGGGAAAATCAAAATGTTACATTGAAAAAAAAATCTAGTTAAATGTTAACTAGAAAGGAAGTCAAGCCAAAAACCAAAACAAAAAACCCCAAGTATTTATCAGTCTATGATCTCTAGAGCTGAAACACTTCAGCCATGAGTCCAAACTATCATCCAAGTATAACAATGTTTTGTTCTTGTTTGCTGTTCTTCTGTGTTCAGCATCTCAGAAAGCAGGCCCGTGAAAGCAACTTATATTACAAGTATCCTTTGACTTCCTTCCCTCTGGAGCACCTGGCATTGGATGAAACTCAAACACTTTCAGAAGTATTGATGATATCAATTCTTACTATAAAACACAGAGCCCCACCTATGTTTCTGTGTGTTAGTTTATTTTCTTTCCTATTTTAAACATTTTGAGCCAGATCCTCAGCTGGTGTAAGCTGACATAGCTCCACTGACGTCAGTGGAGTTTTATCGATTCATAGAAACCTAGGATGTAGCATTATTCCTCAACTATCAATATTATTGCTGGTGTGTTGTTCAGATTGTACAGCACCGTGCACAGGGCCGGCTCCAGGCACCAGCTTAACAAGCAGGTGCTTGGGGTGGCCAAGGGAGAGGCGACCCTTTCCTCCTGCAGCAATTCGGGGGCGGCAGGTCCCTCACTCCCTCTAGGAGCGAAGAACCTGCCGCTGAACTGCCGCCGCTGCCGATCGCAGCTTTTTTTTTTTTTTCCAATTGCCGCCACCGATCACGATTGCAGCTCTTTTTTTTTTTTTTTTTTGGCTTGGGGCGGCAGAAATGCTGGAGCCGGCCCTGACTGTGTACTTTCAAAGTGCATGTAATAAGTAAAATAAATTATATAATCACTTCAGTCTAACTACGAGGAAGTTAAAAAGCTCTTGGGTAATTAAAACAGAGGGATGATATTGTCAGTGGGAGGATATATGTACTGTTTCTTTAAATCAGAAACCAGCAACCAGGCAAGAAGGGTCTAGGAAAGGTACTGAGCACAGGCTCTACAGTGAGAATGAGACAGAATAGCTCTAAGGATAATGTTTGCTTCCTTATGTTTATACAGTTCTTTGTTCAGTGTTGGGAGACAATGACCCTTTCTGTGATTTTATAGCATGACAGTCCTTATGGCCGTTGTGAATGTGGGGAAACACCCTTGCCTGCCATACTAAGCAGTACATAGTTTCAGGAGCACACCCTTTCATTCTCCTCTTTGACTGGACTTTACTGCAAGCGTCAGATAATGTTGACCATTTTCTCAGAAACTGACCATACAAGAGATATAGTTAATCCTCTTTTAGCAAACCTGTTTGGCTTGCTTGAGGAACAGGTATTTCAGTGACTTTATTGGGAATGTCTGACCTCTGCAAATACTGTTCTGACCCTTTCCTCCTTAAGTAAGGAAAACAGTGTTCTTAGCACATTTTGCCACGTACCATCCCTGCCTATGGCACATTAAAGAGTTCACCCTCTTTTTCTTTCCCTCCCCATATTTCCTTGGATATTAAAATCTCTGTCGGGTATAGACTCCCTGATGCACACAGTCTGACTATGATGATGTCTTTCATCTGAAACTTTAATGTTATCCCTTTTTGACCCAAGCAGTTAGCCAAATTCAGAGTGTTATGGGTTGTTTCCTTTAGGAGGACAAATTGATGATAGGATGCAATCCTGTTTATTTACAAAGAATGTACAAAGTCCGGTTTCCCTGAACACAGTAGGAATCAAGCAACAAGAGGTATTGCCTTTGTTTACTGTTCCACGTCCTTTTCAAGTCAGCACTTAGCCCAAAAGCGCTCTCTCTCTCTCAGTTTTTCTTAGTTCAACATTTCCAGAGCTTATTCTGTGACTCAGTCTCATGCTTCCTTGCTGCCTTCTCTCTCAGCTTCTTTGGTATTTCTATCTCTATTTCACAGACACACAAACCAAACAAATCTCCAGTGAAACCCCTCCACCCCACATGTGCCTTGTATGCTCTTTTGTTTTGGGCTGGACACTATTATTGTTTCAGCTACAAGATTCCGTAAAGGAATTTAACTCTTTCTTACAATTAACTTAAATGAAAGGTGGCTGTTATGCCCAACCTATAAAATTAAGACCTAATTTATAAGATTAAGCAGGTTGTGTAGAGATGGCACTGATACTGCTAACCTGTTTCAGTTTATTTTCATTTACATATCATATCTGATCAGCAGGGAAGTATATATAAATCAGTGTAGTTCAAACACTTTTCTGGCTCACACCTCTTTCATATGACAGGGGTCAGAATCCACTCACTCCAATGGCTATTATTATCTTCCCTTTCCTGACATAACAACATCTAAAAATAACCCCCATAAAACAATACAATCAATTAACAAAACACCTAAATGACAACCTGAACCTCTTGACACTGGAGTGGATTTTTCTGTCTCTTATTGGATATCTGCCACTACCTATCTCTGAACCTTGATGGCTTTCTGATGACGTGGCCACCTCTTGTTCTCAAAACTCCCCACGCACCCTGGCTCAAAGAACAATTTAGCCTTTCATATTATCTTTTTTTCATATGAGAGCCCATAGGCTTTGGCATGTCACAAAGGCGTTTCTATTACTGTAACATATAGTATTATTTACAGTAAATATTCTGCATCTCATACTAGGTAACTGACACCTTCAGAGAGCTTTTACATGGCTAATGGCTTTGTAGTTCCCATCGAGCTATTTTGCCAAATGTTACTTCTGTAGAATGGTTTTGGAGTTTGAACCCACTGAAACGAGCAGCTCAAGCATTACTACGTATGGATTCCCCCATCCCATGCAGCTGACTACTTGGGCATTCCCCAGTGACTGTTACTTTAGATGAGAGTGTGTCATGGGGTTTTTCCCATCACCCTATAAAGAAGGGAAAGAACTACACTTATAGTCATTCTCTGTACCTGTGGGGCGACTGAGTGATTGCTGGCTAGAGGGGATGGCACTAGGTAAGGATCATTAGATATCTGGACCTTATAAGAACCCTGAAGGAGCTAATTGGGGGAGAGACTGCAGGGAAGGCAGGAGGCTGCTGTAAAGAGAGAATAACAGAGAGCAAGACAGGTGCTTATAAGAGAAGTCTTGGGGAAGGACTGAAGGCAAGACAGACTCTTTTGAGAGAAGTCCTGGCGCAGCTGAAGCCCTGAGTCCCAGCATGTTTCAAGGCGGGGCTAAAGCCCCAAGTCCTGACACATCTCCAGGCAGGGCTGAAGCTGCATGTATTTGTTATTGGAAAGATTTGAATTGTAAAAGATAAAGAGTTCGTTTGTACTAAGTGTTATTCTCTTTCAAACTCTGATACTTATGTTAAATAAACTACAAAAGGCTGGAAAGCTCTGAATATGTTTATCTATCTATATACAGCTATGCCTACAATAATTTTATTTGACAAAACACATTCAAAACTTAAGACTGTTGTCTGAAAGTGTTTTAATGCTAATATTTGCATCCATTTTATCTAAGTACTTTCTCAAAGTCTCAGATGTAATGTATTACATCTTTCTTGGAGGTTATTTTTAGGTTATACAGTGGTTTGATTTTATTTTCCATTTAATGCACTAAAAATATAAGCAAGAGGTCCTGGATATATTGCACAGCATTGTATGTGTTTGTTGAACAGTGGTACTTGCGGGGTGAAAAATGTTTCTCTGGAGTCTGGAGCTTGACTATATCTTGATCAAGAAATTTGTACCTTGACAAAAAATAATTGACTACCCCTGTTATAGAACATAAGGATTTGTCATGCTTGGTTTTATCAGTATTGATTTACACCAAAGTCTGCATCCCCTGTGCATCCAAAAAGCCAGTCTTAATAAAACATTTCCCAAAAGGTACCTATCATAAAAAGAAACTGCAAAACAGCAAGTCTACTGGCAACTCCCACCAAACAAAACTCCTCATCCACACAACCATCAGCCCCTCCATCACTGAAAGCCTGAGTCTTCCAGCATGAGCTGAAGGTCAATAAATTCTGCCTAGATATTTATCTGTTCCCTCTCAAACACAAATGAATTTATCCTCACAGCACTTTTGTGAGGGAGGGTATTATTATCATCTCCATTTTATAGATGGGAAACTGAGATACAGAGTCAATTTTTAAAAAGCATCTAAGTGACTTAGGAACCTAAGTCACTTTTGAACTTTGGTGCCTTTTGAAAACTACTTTAAGGAACTTGCCCAAGATCACCCAGGAAGTCTGGAGCAGAGCCAGAAACTGAACCCAGGTCTTCTGAGTCCCACTCTAATGCCTTAATCACACCACCATGTGTCACAGTTACAGGATTAGTTGCACTTCTGTCCTCTCTCCGGTCTCTATGAGTGCACCTCTGAGGTGTCAAACTTCATACTTTTATATCTCCAGGGGTGGAATTTTGCAATTCTCCCACTCTCAGACCAGGCCCTGGGCTACAGAACCCTGTATATGCATTATGGTCACCCAGCAGCTCCAACTGGGGTTCTTCCCTTTGGGAGTGTGGTGTCCAATGGCAAATATATGACCAGGCAGCCTGCTTAGAACCAAAGTGTTGATTATTTTAAACATGAGGAACAAAGCATCAGAGGATCTTAGAACAGACAGTCTACATACATGTATCTTGCTAAAGCCCTATCAGCCTGTCATGGTGACCTAGGCAGGTCTAGCTTCTTCAGACATTCCTAGTGGTTGCCTGCATCCATCTGTTCCCCTGAAAAACTACCTGAACAGCCATGACCATCTCCTGAGAGATTCTCTTTTTAAAAAGAACAGGAGTACTTGTGGCACCTTAGAGACTAACAGATTTATTAGAGCATAAGCTTTCGTGGACTACAGCCCACTTCTTCGGATGCATATAGACGCATATATATGCATCCGAAGAAGTGGGCTGTAGTCCACGAAAGCTTATGCTCTAATAAATCTGTTAGTCTCTAAGGTGCCACAAGTACTCCTGTTCTTTTTGCGGATACAGACTAACACGGCTGCTACTCTGAAACCTCTCTTTTTAAATAAGCCAGTGTTGCTTTGTTCTTGTCAATTCCCAGGCTTTGGTTCTGGCTTGTCAAAGCCAGTTCTGTAAGGTGGCTGGAGCCAGGAGGTAGAATATTGAAAGTTAATAGTTTTGGCATGGTCTCTTGACAACCCTTAGATGTGTCTGCTGGTGGAGGGGGCTTATCTGAGAAGAGAATTTGGCCCATGTGGGTATAATAGAACAGACTTCAGGTGAATTGCCTGGCTTTCAGGGAGAGTAGAATGTTGCCTATTGTATTTACTACAGTGTTTGGTTTGGGAGCTCAATTATTCCTGCTAATTCTGTTAGAACTGTAATACACTGTCTCAGTAATGGAAAGCATATTTAAGCAAGCAGATGGTGAAAGCAGAAAACTGAACATGTCCTGATAATGTGGTACAGCAAGTTCATCTTTCATAACCACAGCATGGCAATCACATACACAAGTCACATTTTTAGAGCACAATTCATAAGAAAATACCTAGTTTCCTCACAGGGCCATAGAAGATTATTTTTGATACTTTTGTAGAGATGAAAGCTAGATCTGAATGTTGCTGAACTGGGCCCATAGTTTATTATTGCTAGTAGACGAGTGACATAACTGATACTAGTCACAATGGTTCCATTGCAGCTCTTCTCATCTGCCATATCACTACAACTGTAGAAAGATTTTCCATCCATTGATCTGCAAATATGCAGCCATCCTGCATTCCAAAAATCATGCAGACAACTTTATGATAAAGGTGCTATCACCATGTGTGGCAGCAAAATTTTGAAAGTCAAAAATATGTATTTTTTCTTTTTTAAATACCAAAAGCTCTGACTTCACATTAAAAGGTTCACGGTCCTTGCCTCTTTGCATGTGCAGAGTTCTCAAAGATACCCCCTTTCACTCCAGCATTTCCTCACCTTTCATTTCCAGACACCCTTACAGCAACACACTTAAGCATGGAGGGCAGCATGCAGTTTCTTCTGAAACAGCCAATCCCACTTGTTCAGCCAGTCAGAGGAAAGCAAACTATTCAAAGCCCATTAGTCTAAAATGGGGGGATCTCAGGAATGCAGCTATTGGGTGACAGCACATTGTGCTGCCACTAGCCAGCCAGGCTAACACCAACACATTTTTAAGCATCTCAAACCACAACATGGGTAGAATTTGGGCCAAACTCACCACTTACACAATAAGGTGCAAACACATTAGAATCAATGAGGTAAAAATCATCCTTGTAATTCTAGTAGCGTCAATGAAGTTACATCAGGGATGAATCTGCTTCTGAAACTGCATACTGCTGAACTTTGAGGAAGTTCTATTTTTGGATCAGCATCTGGATCTGAACCCTGTGGCCAAAGCCCACCTCTAGTTGTATCTGCGGTAGGGGCTTTATGTGACTAGAAGCAGAGCAGGAAGACACATTGCAGGAACACAGTGAGAAGAAATGTTAATGTACAATGGAACAGTAAACAGGGATCCAAGTCTATCCATTGCTTCTGTGAGGAACAAGGGGATGAGCCAGTGCTTGTTCTCTTTAAAGTAAATAACTGGTTGCAACATTCTTATTGCATCATACAATAACAAAGTAGATTAAGTAATGGGAGTTCCTGAAAACTATTTCATATGCATCTGGTTCATTCCTGGCTTGAAGAAACAAAGGCAAGAGAGTCTGTTTAATTGCTTCATCCCTTTGAGTCCCCGCACTCTCTGCTTCCTGAGGAAAGTTGTCTTCCTTTATCTTTTTTAGTAAATGGCTTGCTGATTTAGCTTCCCAGGAGATACTGTATGTTGTTTCTTCTGTATTACTCAGAGCATTGCTGGGAACAGGCGTGTGGCATCCATTCAGGAGATCTCATTGATGTCAGATAACCTAATAACTTCATGCAAATGCTACTCTCTCAATAATACCCCTCCTTGGGGCTGGTTTGTTATTAAAACCTCATGCAAAACAGTCCATAGCAATAGTCCCAACATAATGACTATTTGCACTGGGGGTAATAAATGGATAATAAGATCACCCAACATCTCATCCCTCAGTGACCTTCATATCACACACAGTGATGCCTTTGGCCACACACAACCTCTGTCAGTCCTCTTCTGTCCCTCTAACCCTGGACAGCCACCCCAGCCCCTCCAGCTGGAGTGCAACCCTGCTCTTTCTCTCAGGAACCCCCACAGCCTCTCAGTAGGGAGCACCCTTGTCTAGGGAGCATCCATCTCTTGCCCTGGACCTCTCATGATTCCTCTTAAACCAGTTGTCTGGCCCTGGAGATGTCAGGAGGCATGTTCCCTCATCATTCCCCTGCCTTCATTCCCCTCTAGCCCTAAGTCTATGCCTTGGGGACACCAGCCAGCAAACATATCTTGCTGCTCTCTTGCCTTCACCCAGAAACCACATACAGTCTCTGCCAGCTCAGTTCAGCTCTCCTCTCGTCAGGCAGCCCTAACTCCTCAGGTACCTTTTCTCATGGGGCCTAGGGGCCCTCTTGTAAGGCCAATTAATTGGCCACGTTGGCGTGTGCTGATAAGGCACAGGTGTACTGGCCCTGCTCCCTCTTAAAGGACCAGTGTCACTCTGTGACAATTTAGGGTCCACTTCTGACACCCTTACTCACATAGACTAGTACCTTAATGCAGAAGCAATCCTGTTGATTTCAATGGGACTGTTCCCAAAGTAAAGTACTATTCAGTGTAAAACTGGGGGGACAGAGAGGCCCCACCCTGGGAATTAGAAGATTAAGGAAATAATGTGAACCCAGGTGGCACCACCCCACTACACCTGGAGTCAGTGTGAGGCAGGGAGCAGAGGGCTAAAAGGAGGAGAACTAGCCCAGTTGGGAGTGACCAGGAAGGAAGACAGAATGCTGTTTCTTTTGATGGGAGAGAAGCTTAGCTGCAGCCTTAAGATAGAGCTTGCTAACCAGCTGGATCAGCCCTCCTAATATGTGGGTTGAAAACTGGTGGAAGCACAAACTTTTTGGAAGACCAGGCCTCATTAGAAGGGTGGAGTACTACTGAAGGTCCATAGGATGACCCTGTTTTGAGTTGTTTGATTTTGTTCTGGATTACTTACCTTAATGTCCTGAAGGGGATAGGACTGAAGGGAGGTTTGGCTGGAGGGCCAAAGCATCACTACACTGGACTTCATAGAGACAGACATATACCAGCAGCTGGGTAAATTGTGTCCTGAAGGGCTGCAAAGGGGCACCACACCAAGAATGTGGTTATAATAAGCTTATCTGAACTAGCCCTTAATTCTTCTTTGATATTGCTTGGGTAGAAACTGGCACAAAATTTTGTATCTGTGGATATCTAGTCTCTCTGTCTCCCATAATGTTATGTAGATGTGTTTTACCTTTTTATAAGTACATTAAAAGGTTTGCTTATAACTGCTTAAGCTATGAGCAGCTGCAGAAACACCAGTTACTTAAGGCTGGTAAGACTGGCCTCCAGGGGACAGTGATACTTAATTTAGAGTTGAAGGAAAGGGGAGGCGGGGAGGTAGTTAGGAGAGTGGACTCTGCCCAGTTTAAACAACTAATCTGTAGTGGCAGCAGTAAATTGTGCAAATTATTTGTTATAGTCAAACGGGGAAGTATAGAGAAATGCTTTTAGAGGTTAGACGGTAGTCTAGAGAATTAAGTTTAGGCTAGGAATTAGGAGATCTGAGCTCTAGTCTCAGCTGACTCACAGTGTGACCTTAGGCAATTTAATTAACACCCCAGTGAAGTGGGAGAAGTTAGAGGACTTGACTTAACTGTAAGCTTTATAGGGCAGGCACTGTGTAGACATACCTCAGTGTTCATGCTGCATCTTGCCAAGTAGGACCCTGATCCTCACTGAGGGATCCTGGCACTACTGAAATACAAGGCAATACTAATGAATGTTTCCAGTGCACTGAGAGATGTGTGGATGCAGATATGCTGGAAGAGGCCTACTAACCAGTGTCAACTCTTCCCACTACATGGGGGAGGAGGTTCAGATGATTTCCTTGTCTCTGGAGTCTGGATACTGTTGAATCATCCCTGCTAGAGATGACTTAACACTGGGGCTCATAAAACTTCTTCTAAAGAACAAGCTTTTACCTTTGAAATAAGCCAGATTCTACCAAGTAGCAGATATTTTCAAAAATGCCCCTTGAGGATAGCCCTGGATCTTCCTATAAGGCTTTCACTCCCTCTCCCCACTTCAGATAACACATACTAATCACTGTTCTACTATCAATAATTCATGTAGATTTTAAGAATAAGGTATAAATAGAGGCATGTGCAGAAATTTAACTTTGACCCCTGTTGTACCCCACTCCGGCAGTAGCTCACTCTCCTACCTGCAGCCCTCGGGCCGGAAGGATCTTGCTCTCCCCATCACCGAGGTCCCAGGGCTGAAGGAGTTCTGTGCCTTGGATGGTTATTTGTGCACCCACCTGGGTATAAATATTTCCAGCAAAGTATCTCCTGAGGCATTGTTCAGCCAGTGCTGCTGCCTCCATCTTTGGTTACAGTTATGAGAAAAAAGATTTGCTGAAGTAGGAAAACAAAATGAATGAGCCTCTAAGACCTGCTGTGTACCACAGGAGACAGAGGAATGTATTTAACATGGTGGCACTAATCACTGTATGGAGGGAAGGCACTCTAGAAGTTCAAAGTTTTGGATGGGTTAAACTTCCTTGAAGCTGGTGGTTGTAACAGTGGCTCTTCAGTCAGGGTAAGTTTAAAAGCAATTGAGCTGAGCTCCTTTATAGAACCAGACAGCTAAAATAATAGGAGCAATCCTCCCCACTAAGACAAAGAAACAGGCAGCTTGAGTAGAAGCTGAACCACATGGCCCAGGCCATTGAAGGAACTTGGGGGGCTGGGGGCCTCCCACTTTTTGAAAGTGGATGGGCCTGGTCCTCCCACTTTTAACCAGGGCAGATCCCGCCCCCTTCCCCTCCTCTTCCCCGCAAGGCCCCACCAGGCCAGCATGGAGCCCGGGCAGTTGTGAGAGCCATGGTGGACTATCCATCTGCCTGGGGTGCAGAGGTGTTGAGAGCAGCCCCTGGTCTGTGTCCTCAGCCCCCAGCCTGTGTCTTCAGCCCCCAGGCTTCCCCCCGGTTCAGGGCAGGAGGAGGGTCCATGACTCCGTGCCAGCTCCCCACAGCTGCCCACATGGCTGTCCCCTACCCGGCTCTGGCTGGAGAGGGGGCCCCTCAGAGCCACAGCCCGGCCATGGTAAGAGCTGCATGGGCAGCTGTGGGGAGCCGCGGCACGGACCATCCACCTGCCCTGGGTGAGGGTCTGGGGGACGAGGGGACAGGAGGGTGGGCCAGGGGCTGCTTGGGCCCCCCACACCTTGGGCAGGTGGAGAGTCTGCCATGGCTCCCCACAGCTGCCCACGTGGCTCTTATCATGCCCAGGCTCTGGCTTCCAGCTTGGCCAGGGGGGTGGCCTCTGCAGACTGGGGACCCCTGGCACCCCACTTTTGGGATCTGGCGCCCTTGCCCAAGGGGTTTCCCTGAGAACTGATATAGAAAACACAGAGGCCAGGACATTGATTGGTGGAGCTGTGTGCGAGAGAGAAATAGCAGAAAAACCAAAAAGAGCCACAGAAGCACTGGTAGTGTGACCTTGAGGAAAAAGCTAAGCTTTTGGGCTAAGTGCTGACAGGAAAGGGGCTTGGAACTGTGAGCAAAGAAACTGTCTCTTGCTATTTGATTCCTACTATGTTGAGGGAAGCAGGATTTTGTACATTCTTTGTAAATAAACAGGATTGCATCAAAGAAATACCTGACTTTATCATCAACTTATTCCCCCTAACAGAAGCAAGCTGCTAGACCCCACAAATTGGCAAACTGCGTGGGTCAAAAAGGATAACAGCATTATTAATTTAAACAGGCAATCTCTGCTTTGCAAAGCCACCCAGAGTGACCAGCGTTTAACCCCACTGTCAGTGTCTGAAACTTACCTGATCTCTACTCCCCAAGTAACAACCAGCCAACCCACTGCCACAAATCAAAGTCTGGGATAGCCAAGAGAGGCAAGCACCCAAACCACATCCCAGCACACAGCCTAACTTTCCTCCCAGATGGAAAACGCAAAAAGCTATGTTAGTGCTATGCTGAGATTTTGACTGAACAAAAGTCATGCAATTCAGAGTTATGGTTCCCATAACAACTGTAAAACCAGGTATATTGAACATATACTGTAAATTAAAGCACTAAAATTAACTCCATGTACAGTACAAAAATACTACACAGAGTGCACACAAGGGGCCCTGAGGTTCAGTAGCTGTGGAAGGTACAACTTTGAATTTCTTGTATAAAAGCCAAACACTCTTGAACTTAGACTTTTGATTTAAATCCATACTATAGTTGACACCTGTTGCTATAAGGGGTCAAATGTTTATGGATAGATATTGAGTTACTGGTAGCTATACCAATGAGATGATATAAAGCTGGTTGAGTAGCTGTGCATGTGTTAAGAATTGGAACCCAATGGGAATTGGATGGCTGTAGAAATCTGAACAGACTCAGATCAAGCTGCATGCTTATGGAGTGCAATATATTTTCTCAATGATACTTATAGAGCATATGTTATATTAGTATATGAGGACCTCAGCCTTTAATGTATTTATCCTTGCAATCCCTCTGTGAGGCAGGGTAGTGCTATTATCCCCATTTTGGGGTTGGGGACCTGAGGGACAGAAAGGCTGAATGACTTGCCCAACCTCACAGAGCAAGCTTGCAGCAGAGAACCCAGGTCTCCCAAGTCCAAGGTTAATGCCCTAACTGGCGGGCTGTGCTCCCTCGTCTGGCATACTTGAGTTAACTGGGTTCTTTGATCAACACCCAGATAACAATCCTGTAGGGTGACAAGGTGGGTGAGGCAGTATCTCTTATTGGACCACAGAGAGACAAGCTTTCAAGCCACACAAAGCAGAAAGCTTCTTCTCTCACCAACAGAAGTTGGTCAAGTAAAAGACATTACCTCACCCACCTTGTCTCTCTAATATCCTGGGACCAACATCGCTACAGCTACACTGCATACAATCCTGTAGGGTGACATTCCTTAACCTGCCAGATTAGCACTCTAGTTTTAAGTCAACACTAAAGAATTTCTCTTATTTCAGGTTTTTACGGTAGTTGAATTTGTCTGGTTTAGCATCAGTGTAACAGGACTGCTGCTTACTGAGTACCCCCTCCTCACCAGCGTTGTCTCTGTAGGTTTCCTACCTCTGTTTTCCTCTCTATGGGGACTTTTAAGAACTCAGAGGCTTTCTCTGATTAACAATATCACCACCTGGGGCTAGCTTTATACCAGAGTTAGTTTAGAACAACCCAGAGAGTCCCAAACAAAAGTCTGTTCCACCAACACAAAGAAAAAAAATCCATACTTAGCTCTGGCATTTTCTCATCCCCAAGGCTCTTCTGTCCCAGTCTGATCTCCCAGCTCTCCCTCACTGGGGCTTTGACATCCAGTCCCAAACACAATCAGGGTGTTCCCCATCACCCCCTAGGAGCCTCCTACTTACTGGGCTTTACTCTCCAAACTCCCTGGTGTCATGGTGACACAGCTCCCTAAACATCCCCTTTTACTGCAGCCACCCTGCTCCTTAAAGGGAAATTGCCTGATTCCCCTCGCGCGGGAGCGTTGTGTGGGGGGGGTTTGCGCTCATTCCGCAATCCAGGTTAACCCCAGACTCTCCAGCCCACAGGGCACGCAACCTTGCTACAATCAGCAATTGTCACATTTTGTTCTGAGATTTTTCTGCAGAGTGAAACGACAGCAAATCAGTGGTTCCAATATTTTGGGCCAGATTTCTGTAGCTGGAAAATCTGTATTAACTGCACTAACTTCAGTTGAGTCACTCCAGATATACACCAATGTAAATAAGAGCAGAATTTGGCCCTCGGTGTTCCAGGCTGGCCCATTATAAAGAACTACTAAGCTATGAAGTTTTCACATCTGGACATGAAATTCCTCAAAGCATGAGGAGGTTCAGATATCATGTTCCAGTTTAAGCCTATCTCTTCATAGAAGTTCAGATGTTATTGAAAGCAATGTCTATTTTGGCATGTGAAGAATGTGGCACTTGCCTTGTTGCCTTGAAGGTAATAAATCTCCTTTTTGTCTTTATGGTTGTGACGGGGTCCCCGTGATGCACCCTGGACTGTGGGACTGCTGAGCCCTTCAAACCACCAATCTGGGCTGCCTCTCAAACTGTGATGCTGATGTCAAGCTACAAACCTCTTATAGTCACTGCACTTACACAGACATCCCCAGGCAGGGACATAATCAACTGTGTTACATGAATGATCTCTCAGCCACTCCTGAACCATAAATAGGGAGGCGCAGGGCTGAATTTAGGGGCAGACAACCCAGGTGACCACTGGGCTCGGGGTGCTGTAAGGCAGTGGTTCTCAACCAGAGGTCATGGACCCATTGGGGAGGGGGGAGCATGAGCAGGTTTCAGGGGGCCACCAAGCAGGGCCGGCATTAGACTTGCTGGGGCCCAGGGCAGAACGACGAAGACCCATCGTATGAGGCTGAAGCCCACCACCCGAGGCTAACACTGAAGCCTGAGCAACTAAGCTTTGCAGGGCCCCCTGTGGCGGAGCGGGGTGTGGGGCACCCTGGACAATTACCTTGATTGCTACCCCTTAATGCTGGCCCTGGCTTTTATATGCAGAAAAATAGTTGTGGCACAGGTGGGCTGTGGAGTTTTTGTAGCATATTTGGGGGCAGAGGGGTTCAGAAAGAAAAAGGTTGAGAACCCCTGCTACAAGGTATTCAAAAGTTTAACAAATGGGGGGGGGGGAAAGGGGGCACCAAAGACATTCCTCACCTGGGGCACCATTTAGTCTAGGGCCAGTTCGGGGAAGGCTCCAGCCTTGCATCCCGGAACTGTACCGTCTTGCACTGGTCAGAAGCCTGGCCAGTGTAAATTCATTAAGTCGTTTGCCACTCCCTCAATGTGGAATGGACACACACTAGACTTTGTAAACTAAGCTGAGATTTCCCAAGCACTTCAACCAAAACATACTGTTTTTGGTAAAATATGAAACAAGTTTATTATAGGGCTGTCAAGCGATTAAAAAAATTAATCGCGATTAATCTTGCAATTTAAAAAATTAATCACGATTAATCACATTGTTAATAATAGAATACCACTTATTTAAATATTTTTGGATGTTTTCTACATTTTCAAATATATCGATTTCAAGTACAACACAGAATACAAAGTGTAAAGTCCTCACTTTATATTTATTTTTGATTACAAGTATTTGCACTGTAAAAAAACAAAAGAAATAGTATTTTTCAATTCACCTAATACAAGTACTGTAGTGCAATCTCTTTATCATGAAAGTTGAACTTATAAATGTAGAATTATGTACAAAAAAACCTGCATTCAAAAATAAAACAACGTAAAACAGCCTGCAAGTCCACTCAGTCCCACTTCTTGTTCAGCCAATCGCTCAGACAAACAAGTTTGTTTACATTTGCGGCGATAATGCTGCCTGCTTCTTGTTCACAATGTCACCTGAAAGTGAGAACAGGTGTTCTCGTGTCACTGTTGTAGCCGGCATCGCAAGATATTTACATGCCAGATGCGCTAAAGATTCACATGTCCTTTCATGCTTCAACCACCATTCCAGGGGACATTTGTCCATGCTGATGACGGGTTCTGCTCGACTACAATCCAAAGCAGTACGGACTGACGCATGTTCATTTTCATTATCTGAGTCAGATGTAACCAAAAGAAGGTTGATTTTATTTTTTGGTGGTTTGGGTTCTGTAGTTTCCACATCGGAATGTTGCTCTTCTAAGATTTCTGAAAGCATGCTCCACACGTTGTCCCTCTCAGATTTTGGAATGATAGCCGAAGCAAGAAGGGGCATATGAATGTTTAGCATATCTGGCACGTAAATACCCTGCAATGCCAGCTATAAAAGTGCCATGCAAATGCTTGTTCTCACTTTCTGGTGACATTGTAAATAAGAAGAGGGCAGCATTATCTCCCTTAAATGTAAATGAACTTGTTTGTCTTAGCGATTGGCTGAACAAGATGTAGGACTGATTGGATTTGTAGGCTCTGAAGTTTTACATTGTTTTGTTTTTGAGTGCAGTCATGTAACAAAAAAAAATCTAAATTTGTAAGTTTCACTTTCACGACAAAGAGATTGCACTACAGTACTTGTATGAGGTGAACTGAAAAATACTATTTCTTTTGTTTATCATTTTTCCAGTGCAAATATTTGTAAGCAAAAATAATATGCACTTTGATTTCAATTACAACACAGAATACAATATACATGAAAATGTAGAAAAACATCCAAAATATTTAATAAATTTCAATTGGGTGTTCTATTATTTAACAGTGCAATTAAAACTGTAATTAATCACGATTAATTTTTTTGAGTTAATTGCGTTAGTTAACTGCAATTAATCAACCGCCCTAGTTTATTAATTACAGAAAGATATATTTTAAGTGATTGTAAGTGGTAGGCATACAGGTCAGAGATAGTTACCTTAAGAAAGTAAAAAGTAAACACACATTCTAAATCTTAAACTTTCAGCAAGAGCTTTTCTCACCCTGACAGATGGTACAAGCAGGTCACAGTTCCTCAATATACAGAGTAGGACTCTTTTCCAGCCTGGGACCACACTTCCGCAGTTCAAAGTCTTTTTCTTCCAGATGTGCTTCCTGGTGTTGAGATGTGAGCCGGGGGGGGGAGCGGGGAAGGGGGAAGAAGAGTGAGGCCAAGTGATGAAGTTACTGTCTCTCTTTTGTATTTTCTTTCAGCTTGCTGGAAAGATCTTTGCTTTGACATGGGTTAGTCGGCTCCCATGGCATATGTGCCTCCTCCGAGAAGTCTCTAGGACAGTGGATTCTTTTCTTGATGGGTGTTGATGAGCCATTAACGCTATCTGGCTATTGATGGCTACTCCTTTGTTGTAACTGAAAGGCAGGTCTTGGGTGTTCCCAACCTCACAACGTATTTCAGTAACCTCATAACTTCACATACAAGATAGTACATACAATCCAACAGGATATTGAGGTTCAACAGATCAAGACTTTTAAAATGATGCTTCACACGGTATACTTTGTATAACACGTATCATAATTAGGGTTACCATACGTCCGGATTTTCCCGGACATGTCCGGCTTTTTGGGCTTCAAATCCCCGTCCAGGGGGAAATCCCCAAAAGCTGGACATGTCCGGGAAAATCGGGACATGCGGGGCTGGCGGTGCTGGGCCGGGGGCCGGGGCCGGACCGGCGGTGCTCGGCCAGGGGCTGGCCCAGGGCCAGCACCCCAGGGCCCGAGCCGACCCAGGCTGGAGACGCCGGGGGGGACAGACTGGGCTGCGCCTCCTCCCCCCACCCCCTCTTACCTGCTTCAGGCTTCCCGCGAATCAAATGTTCGTGGGAAGCAGGGGAGGGGGCGGAGTTGGGGCGGGGACTTTGGGGAAGGGGCGGAGTTGGGGCGGTGCCTGGGCGGGGCTGGGGGCGGGGCCCCGTGGAGTGTCCTCTTTTTGGACACTCAAAATATGGTAACCCTAATCATAATCATATCACCATGGTGAATATGGGGGTTCCAAGATACTACTTTGAGGTACAGAGTGTCACAATGGTCACTTAAGAATGAAAACCAGTGGCCACATCAGCTATTTGAAAGTGAGTAAATGACAGCTTGCTCCCACTCTATACAAATTTACTTGATAGACTAAAAATATTTACCAGAAGGTCAGAGAGAACTGGTAGAGATATATATAACCTTCCCCAACGTTTATCAACATTTTGAATAATTAATATTTTGAATAATACTTTACACTTCTAGAGAGTCTTCCATCCAAGGATCAAAAAGCACTGTATAACCTGGGTTCTTATCCTGACTCAGCAGTTTGTGTTGTGACTGTGGGTAAGTTACTTTCACGTACACTTTCTGTGCTTTGTATTCCCCATCTGCAAAAGGGAATACAGATACAAGCCCACCGTTGTGAAGAGCTTTGAAACTTTTGGAAGAAAGTGCTATTTTAGCACCAGGTATCAGTAGTAGTTGTTACTGAATTCAGTGATCTTTTAATTCAGTTTTAGGGAAAGGGATGGTTCAGTGGTTAGGACATAGTCTCAGAGTTGGGATATCTATGCTCAATTTCCAGTGCTGTCACAAACTTCCTGTGTGACACTAGGCAAGTCACTTAACCTCTATCTGCCTCAGTTCCCCATCTGTAAAATGGGGAGAATATCACTTCCTTACCTCAATGGCATGTTGTGAGGATAAATACATTAATGATTATTAGATGCTCAGATACTATGGTAATGGGGGCCATATATGTACCTAAAATAGATAGAAAAATATGTAGTGAGCTTGCAGTCCCAGGGCATATTATTATTTTTATTTATTTAAAATGCATAAAGAAATAAAGCTATCATTATATAGTATATGCTGGATTGGAAATTACTAGCGACAGACCCCAACCAAATCCCCAGATCCAGGTACCCCTGAACTTCATAGGGTCTGGATGTAAATTACACATCTGGATCCTATTTATTTATAATGGTCTGAACCAACCCCTTTTCATCCCCCAATTTTGCAGCACGGGCTCATGTCTAGCAATTATTCAGTTGTCTATTTTAATCTACTCTAAAGCTGTAGATTTTTTTTCCATAGAAGGCAGGGAAACATATTATGTTGCCAAAGTACTTCGAGTCTTTTCCAGAATTACAAGTCAGGGGATGGTGGGTAAGTCTTGTGATTTCCATTCTACAATCTAAACCAGATGGGCTACCCTAACAGCATAAACATTTAAGCAAAAAAAGCAAACATTTGGCAGAAAAAGTACTATTTTCTAATTAACTGCATTGTTATGGCTTACATTATTTAATGAGATATTCATAAAGCTAGTTTGCAAGATAATTTGATCACAGTCTTTGATTTATCCCAATAAAATTTCCAGTTTTTGTTTTCTCAGGGATAATGAGGTAACCATAGCATAATAAAGTGGGTTGTGTTTATTAGAAACAGAAAATTCTTGGCCTACACAAGAAAAAAACCTCTCCTGGTAAAGCTCATGTTTTAGTTAATAAGTACATATACACAATTAAATATGATCCTGTAAATACTGTATTACAAATATCAGCCTCTGTAAGACTAATGAATCAGAGCACAAACTTTGGCAGGTGAGAGAGAAAGATGAAGAGGAAATTTAGGGCCAGGTCTTTCAGTCCATACTAAGGCTTGGTCTACACTAGTTGGTATAACTATGTTGCTCTGAGGTGTGGATTCAGTGATGTATTTATACCAACCTAAACCCCTAGTGTAGACAGTGCTATGTCAATGAGAGGGCTTCTCCTGTTGCTATAGCTACCACTTCTTGGGGAGATGGAGTGCTGTAGCATCTTCACTAAGCACTACTGTGACACAGCTGCACCACTGCAGTGCTGTAAGTGTAGACAAAACAGCCATAGGACTACAGACCGGATCCTCAAAAGGTATTTAGGGCCTAGTTCCCACTGATTTCAATGGAAGTTAGGCCCCTAATTGCCTTTGAGGATCCTATCAATTACACCATCACAACTTCACCAGGCATTTGGACTGAATGAGGACTTAGAGATTTGTCTCTTCAAGAACAGAAAGCCAAAGATACAAAGACAAATAAGTTCCCTAATTACTCTGGAAGCAGGAGGCCTGTAAAGGAGGGAGTGGGTCAGCTAGCCCAGCGAGGTGTAATGGAGCCAATCAAAAAAGACAACAAAAGAGATGATTTATTTGAATCAAACTTTAAAGCAAAAATCATGGAACTATAGCAAATGTGCTGCACTTCAGAGTTTATTCATGCTGCCTCTTGTGGCCTCCTTTCCTCTCCCTTGCTTTTTGTGACAGGAATAAGGCCTTCTTTTATATGTCTGTAAAGTGTCTAACATATAAATAATGTATATAATTAACAGGATGATAGGGGTTGGAAAAGGAGAAGAGTAAGGGTATGTCTACACTATGGAGACTATGCTGGCATAGCTACAACTCCATAGCTTTGCCAGCATTCCCCACAGTGTAGACGCAGCTCACACTGACAGAAGGGTTTTTTCTGTTCCTGTGGGAACACCACCTCCCAGGGCGATGGTCGATAGAAGCATTCGTCCATCAACTTAGCTGAGTTTCCACTGGGGCTTAAGTCAGCATAACTTCATCAGTCACTGGAACCCATATGGGGTATCATCAAACAACTACAACCCATACTTGATTGGACCCCATCCTGAAAGAATTCTTTCCTCAACCCCTACTTCTAGCCTTCAGACAACCTCATCATCAGAAGTAAGCTCCGCACACACTAAAACACCAACTCAAAGCAGCACCAGACCCTGCCAGAACAACAGATGCAAAACTTCAACCAAAAAAAGATCATCCAAAGCGCAGGACTTAGTGGTGATGGGGGGACATCAACTACTCAGATATTTGTTGGGAAAATAACACAGCAGGGCACAGATTATCCAACAAGTTCTTGGAATGTATTGGAGACAATGTTTTATTTCAGAAGGTGGAGAAAGCTACTAGGGGAGAGGCTGCTCTAGATTTGATGTTGACAAATAGGGAGGAACTGGTTGAGAATTTAAAAATGGAAGGCAGCTTGGGTGAAAGTGATCATGAAATGGTAGAGTCCATGATTCTAAGGAATGGTAGGAGGGAGAACAGCAAAATAAAGACAACGGATTTCAAGAAGGCAGACTTTAGAAAACTCTAGGAGTTGGTAGGTGAGATTCCATCAGAAGCAAGTCTAGAAGGGAAAAACAATTGAACACAGTTGGCAGTTTTTCAAAGAGAAATTATTAAGGGTACAAGAGCAAACTATCACACCGCATAGGAAAGATAGGAAGTATGGAAAGAGACAACCTTGGTTTAATCAGGAGATCTTCAATGATCTAAAAATCAAAAAAGAGTCCTACAAAAAGTGGAAACCAGGTCAAATTACAAAGGATGAATATAAACAAATAACACAAGTATGTAGGGACAAAATTAGAAAGGCCAAGGCACAAAATGAGATCAAACTAGCTAGAGACATAAAGTGTAACAAGAAAACATTCTACAAATACATTAGAAGGAAGAGGAAGACCAAGGACAGAGTAGGCCCGTTATTCAATGGGGGGAGGGGGGAACAATAACAGAAAATGTGGAAATGGCAGAGGTGCTTAATGACTTCTTTGTTTCGGTTTTCACCAAGAAGGTTGGTGGTGACTGGACATCTAACATGGTGAATGCCAGTAAAAATGAGAGAGGATCAGAGGCTAAAATAGGGAAAGAACAAGTTAAAAATTATTTAGACAAGTTAGATGTCTTCAAGTCACCAGGGCCTGATGAAATGCATTCTAGAATATTCAAGGAGCTGAGTGAGGAGATATCTGAGCCATTAGCTATTATCTTTAAAAAATCATGGAATAGGGAAGAGATTCCAGAAGACTGGAAAAGGGCAAATATCGTGCCAATCTATAAAAAGGAAAATAAGGACAACCCAGGGAATTACAGACCAGTCAGCTTAACTTCTCTACCCGGAAAGATAATGGAGCAAATAATTAAACAATCAATTTGCAAACATCTAGAAGATAGTAAGGTAATAAGTAACAGTCAGCATGGATTTGACAAATCCATGGATTTGACAAATTGTGTCAGACCAACCTGATAGTTTTCTTTGACAGGGTAACAAGCCTTGTGGATAGGGGGGGAGTGGTAGACATGGTATATCTTGACTTTAGTAAAATTTTTTATACTGTCCCGCATGACCTTCTCATAAACAAACTAGGGAAATGCAACCTAGATGGAGGTACTATAAGATGGGTGAATAACTGGTTGGAAAACATTTTTCCCAGAGAAAAGCAACAGAGAGTCCTGTGGCACCTTTAAGACTAACAGATGTATCGGAGCATAAGCTTTCGTGGGTGAATGCCCACTTCATTGGATGCATGTGATACTTGTTTCCAGAGAGTATTTATCAGTGGTCCACAGAAGGGCATAACGAGTGTGGTCCCGCAGGGATCAGTTCTGGGTCTGATTCTGTTCAATATCTTCATCAATGATTTAGATAATGGCATAGAGAGTACAATTATAAAGTTTGTGGACAATACCAAGCTGGGAGGGGGTGCAACTGATTTGTAGGATAGGATTATAATTCAAAATGATCTGGACAAACTGGAAAAATGGTCTGAAGTAAATAGGATGAAATTCAATAAGGACAAATGCAAAGTATTCCACTTAGGAAGGAACAATCAGTTGCACACATACAAAATGTGAAATGACTACCTAGGAAGGAGTACTGCGGAAAGGGATCTGGGGGTCATACTGGACCACAAGCTAAATATGAGTCAACAGTGTAACAAAAGCGAACATCATTCTCGGATGTATTAGCAGGAGTGTTGTAAGCAAGACACAAGAAGTAATTCTTCCACTCTACTCCACACTGATTAGGCCTCAACTGGAGTATTGTGTCCAGTTCTGGGCACCACATTTCAGGAAAGATGTGGACAAATTGGAGAAAGTCCAGGGAAGAGCAACAAAAATGATTAAAGGTCTATAAAACATGACCTATGAGAGAAGATTGAAAAAATTGGGTTTGTTTAGTCTGAAAAAGAGAAAACTGAGAGGGGACATGATAACTACATAAAAGGTTGTTACAGGGAGGAGGGAGAAAAAAATGTCGTCTTAACCTCTGAGAATAGGACAAGAAGCAATGGGCTTAAATTGCAGCAAGGGAGGTTTAGGTTGGACATTAGGAAAAACTTCCTAACTCTCAGGGTGATTAAGCACTGGAATAAATTGCCCAGGGAGGTTCTGAAATCTTCATCATTGGAGATTTTTTAAGAGCAGATTAGATAAACACCTGCCAGGGATAGTCTAGATAATACTTAGTTCTGCCATGAGTGCAGGGGACTGGACTAGATGACCTCTTGAGGTCTGTTCCAGTCCTATGATTCTATGATTCCAAGAAAACTGTAGACATATCTGCACTGCTACAATGATCAACTCCCCCTCCCTACAACACACCTTTCAAGTTCCATGGTTTCTATGCATGCCTATCACAACATGTGGTGTACCTCATCCCGTGCATTAAATGCCCCAATAACAATTATGTGGATGACACCAGACAATCACTACATTCTCGAATGAACTCTTACAGGAAAATGATAAAAGACAAAAACACCCTATCACCTGTGGGTGAACATTTTTTACAAAGCGATTTACTCTATATCTGACCTATCAGTCCTCATCCTCAAAGGAAACCTGCAAAACACTTTGAAAAGATGAGCTGGGAGCTTAAATTGATAACTTTGCTAGACACTAAAAATCATGGACTGAACAGAGACATTGGATTTACGGCTTATTACAACTAATTGTAACCACTAACCCTCCTTTTGGTCCTATGACTACAGAGGTGTTGACGGGCCACTCCACCTTGCATGGTCCCTTAGAATACGTGCTAACTACTTATGCTAAACTATCTGTTTGATCTTGTATTTAGCTGTGACACTCTTAGTACATTTCCAAGACCTAAAGAAGAGCTCTGTGTAGCTCGAAAGCTTGTGTCTCTCACCAACAGAAATTGGTCCAATAAACATGATTACCTCACCCACCTTTTCTCTCTAATATCCATAGGCATGCACACAGGGTGTGCCGGGTGTGCCCAGGCACACCCTAATGTAGGGCAGAGCTCCGCACGCTGCCTCCCTCCCCCCTCCCAGCGCTGACTTGGTTCCCAGCCCATTGGCCAGGAACCCTGGCCAATGGGAGCTGTGGGGGGGGTGATGCCAGAGCTGCCTGACCACGCCACCCCAGCACAGAACTGCAGGCAGAGAGAGCAGCAGGAGTCTGTAACTGTCAGACACAGATGATGGGGGTGGGCATTGTGGGGCAGACAAACAGATGGAGCCAGAGGCAGGAGAAAGGAGCAGCGATGGGCACCCCGGGGCTGGCATAAAATACACAGAACAGAGGCGGCTTCGGGGGGTGGAGGGTATAGCAACACTCCCTTCCCTCACAGACCAGACCCGGACTGCAGGTGACTCTGTCCATCACTCCCCCACCACCACCCCACAGAGACCCACAAACCCTCTGCCCCCCTGGAAGATCCCCCAAGAGCCCCTGTGCCCCCATCACCCCTCTCCAGAGAGCCCCCACTTTGTGCCTCCACAGACAGCTCCTCCCCGCCCCCACGCTCCCTACAATCTTCCCCTTTGCCTTCCCCCTCCCGCCCCCAGCTCATTAGCCAGGAGGCTCCCAGATTGTTGGCCACCAAGGCCAATGGGAGCTGCACCCGAGGCAGGGGGCCTGCTTGCAGATGCAGACCTGCCCGGCTGTACCTCCACAGCTCGGGGATGGGGAGCCACAGATGAGCAAACCCCAGTCATCATCATCACAGGCACAGCAATTCCCTGGATATTTAATTTCACTGAGGCAAGCAATTTAACCTACTCTTCCTTTCCAGACAGTTTGTGGCTTTTCCTGTAAGAAATCTTACAATTTCTTTGCAAAGAAGTCCAGTTACAGTTTTTCACCTGAGAAGTATATTTTCTGGTTGTTCATAAGCTCATTTATTTTGTTAACTCAGTTTCATAGGGAATTTGAAGTCACTTGAATTGTAACTGTTTTTTTCCATTGGTCCAAAAACACATGGAAGATGTGCAGATTTTTATTTCTGTGGGCCAAACCATGTACAAATGTAAACGTCAGAGCTAGAAAAGCTCTGAAAGGGTATTGGTCCCTCAGGAAATTGTCCTCAAGTCATTCATTCTTCTGGGCATTCCATTCTATTCTTCCCTCTTACAGTGATAGAGATCAGTGTCTACACCCACAGGGGAGAGGCAGAAGACTGGGTCTACCCGCAGTGACTCTGCCTCTACCCTTGTTCTCTGTCTGCTCTCTCTACCAGCCCCTTTGGTCTCCGTAGGATTGCCCCTACCATTACTCCCTCTGGGTCTTCTTTCTCTGGAGCTTCTCATTTTTTAAGTTTGTATTTTTTAAGTAAAGACTAGTTGTTAATTTAAAAAAAAATACGTTTAGTTAAGTTTTAGTTTGTTTGATGAATAAAAAGAATGTCCTTTATGATTGAGTATTCAATAAATGTTCGCCTTTAAAAAAAAAAATTCCCTGGGTCCACACCCTAATGAAATGTGCCGCGCACGCCTATGCTAATATCCTGGGACCAACATTGCTACAACAACACTGCATATTAAAGAGAATGACATGTCTCAAGATACTTTGTTTTAGAGTACACCTGGAACAGCCAAAAAAAACCTGATTGAGATTCACAGTGCTGTCCTAACAGAAAATATGCCATTATGTTAAGTTACTGTTATGTTAGTAAAAACATTCTTTTAAAAAGGGAGTTGGACTCCGAAGAGTTAAACTTCAGAAGGATGTTTAGAGTTGCCACACATCTTAAAGGACACCATGGAGTGCCACACTTCCTATTGATTCTCACAGACTTTCACATATGGCTCAAGGAGCTAGCTGCATAGACTGAGACAAGAACACCGCCAGCATAGATTACAGCAGCAGTGGAAGTAGTTTACTTTATAATTTTTTTCTTGCTGTTAGTTAAATATTGTTCTAAAACCTTCATCAGTCACCAGTGAAGTACTCTAGTGTCAATTTTTTTTCATTATCACTAATAAGAACGTGACTTAGAAGAAAGGTGAACCTAGTTCCATTAGGACCACCTAATAGCCTCGTCCTTAGCTTCAGAGGAACATTTCAACTTTTCTCCTTTTGAAAATCCTCTTCTGCAAGCTAAATTGGAAAAGGCCCTGAGATGGATTTGGAATTGCCTGTACTCATTTATGAATATTATGTGTTGGTCTGGTTATTGTGATGTTTATCATAGAATCATAGAATATCAGGGTTGGAAGGGACCTCAAGAGGTCATCTAGTCCAACCCCCTGCTCAAAGCAGGACCAATTCCCAACTAAATCATCCCAGCCAGGGCTTTGTCAAGCCGGGCCTTAAAAACCTCCAAGGAAGGAGACTCCACCACCTCCCTAGGTAACGCATTCCAGTGTTTCACCACCCTCCTAGTGAAATAGTTTTTCCTAATATCCAACCTGGACCTCCCCCCACTGCAACTTGAGACCATTGCTCCTTGTTCTGTCATCTGCCACCACTGAGAACAGCCGAGCTCCATCCTCTTTGGAACCCCCCTTCAGGTAGTTGAAGGCTGCTATCAAATCCCCCCTCATTCTTCTCTTCTGGAGACTAAACAATCCCAGTTCCCTCAGCCTCTCCTCATAAGTCATGTGCTCCAGACCCCTAATCATTTTTGTTGCCCTCCGTTGGACTCTTTCCAATTTTTCCACATCCTTCTTGTAGTGTGGGGCCCAAAACTGGACACAGTATTCCAGATGAGGCCTCTCCAATGTCGAATAAAGGGGAACAATCACGTTCCTCGATCTGCTGGCAATGCCCCTACTTATACAGCCCAAAATGCCGTTAGCCTTCTTAGCAACAAGAGCACACTGTTGACTCATATTCAGCTTCTCGTCCACTGTGACCCCTAGGTCCTTTTCAGCAGAACTGCTACCTAGCCATTCGGTCCCTAGTCTGTAGCAGTGCATGGGATTCTTCCGTCCTAAGTGCAGGACTCTGCACCTGTCCTTGTTGAACCTCATCAGGTTTTTTTTGGCCCAATCCTCTATTCAATAGTTTATTCAATAGCAGGATTGTCAGGAAATGCACCTAGAAAGCAGTGCATGGGATTCTTCCGTCCTAAGTGCAGGACTCTGCACTTGTCCTTGTTGAACCTCATCAGGTTTTTTTTGGCCCAATCCTCTATTCAATAGTTTATTCAATAGCAGGATTGTCAGGAAATGCACCTAGAAAGAGGGAGGTTAATCCAGATAAACCCTTCTCTGCAAACATTTGAGAGACAATACAACAGTTATTCATTTTGATGTCTGGGCTTGGCTCCCTGCTGGAGCTACCAGATAGGTTTCCCCAAGAGGAACTCCAATTGTTGTGGGAAGGGGGAATCAAAGACCACACAGGGTTTAAAGAGAGACACACCCTTAAGGAGAAAGCCTCATTCTCAAAAACTTCTCTATGGCCTTGGCTACACTGGCGCTGTACAGTGCTGCAAATTGCTGCGCTCAGGGGTGTGAAAATGCCCCCCCCCCCCGAGCGCAGCGAGTGCAGCGCTGTAAAGTGCCAGTGTAATCAGCGCCTGCAGCGCTGCAAGCTCGATCGCAGCGCTGCAAGCTATTCCCCTCGGAGAGGTGGAGTACATACAGCGCTGCGAGAGCTCTCTCGCAGCACTGGCGGCGCGACTACACTCGCGCTTCACAGCGCTGCCGCGGCAGCGCTGTGAATTCCCAAGTGTAGCCAAGGCCTATGTCTACACTTAACCTGCTACAGCAGCACAGCTGCAAGCGCTTTAGTGTAGTCATTCACTACAGTGACAAGAATGTTCTCCTGTCGCTGTAGTTAATCCACCTCCCTCAGAGGCAGTAGCTAGGTTGACTGAAGTATTCTTCTACTGGCCTAGCGCTGGCTACACCAGGTGTTAGGTCGGCTTAACTACGACACTCGGGGTTAACTTAACCTCTTAGTGTAGACCTGGCCTGAGAACCTAGAGCCTGCAAAGTGGGAGTCAGGAGGAAGTTGGACCTACTGGGTTCCCATCCGGAGGATGGTTAGACTCTATGTGAGACTGACATGCATGTAGATCATCTGTTGTTTTAAAATCCTTTTTATGTGCTGTTCCTATGGTTACATAAATAAACAATACTTTTGTTTTAGGAAGGCTTTGGTGAGTTGTTGTAATCCACTCATCACAAACTCGCACAGGGAAAAATCTCAGGTACCGAGCCCTGTCAGACCTGCTGGGTAAGTACAGTTGATACACAGGATGCTGTAGCCCAGGACCCTGTCTACGTGGGAAAATTTCATGATTCCACCCAGGAAAGGTAAAGGCATGAGGGTGCACTTAGAGAGGCGTCAGAGATGCAGCTAGCCCTGTAAGTATGACAACAGTCCCCATCACCTTTCTTCTGACTGAACCCTGGCATGTAACTCCAGGACTTTTATTACACATTTAGGCTAAAGCATTCATGTGATTCATATTTGTTACAAAAGACATCCCATTAAGTGCAAGCTGAAACAAAGTTAATGAGCCCTAATACTTGCAGGATAATTCAAAGTTTAAGAGCGATATTAACGAAAATAAAATAAGGAGAATGAAAAAGATTCAGTTTCAATGTGCACTACAGAGCCTACATTTTATCCTCTTGGTTCATAAAATCAAATCTACTGCTCAAGTGACTCTTATACTGTTATTAGAACAGTACAAGAACACATATACGTGCATAATTAAGTATCCCTTTGTGACCATAAAAGGAACGCCTGGGTTTCCATGGGGAAGTTGTGTGGGACTTGATTCATAAGCAGGGACAAGAGAATGTGATTACCCTAATCTCCTTGTATGTTACTATTTTATACATGTCCAGGGCTATTCCCTGTGTAATGGAATGAGTAGGTATATAACACCATAACTGCGTCCCTACACAGAATGTGATCAGCATACATTAGGAAATAGATAGGTAATATTATAATAAGCTGAAACTGCCTGGGAGTGAGCAAATATTTAAACTGCTGAGCACTTGCCCTGTGAAAAATAGAAAATTAGATACCCTTTAAGGTATCTCAAGTCAGACATCCAAAAACTGAAGCACTAGTCAAAATCACTAATCTCTTCTGAAAATTTAGCCCAATATATTTACACTTGTGTTCTATGTTTACGCTGTCTAATACAGATTAATTGGATACAAATATGCGATGTAGCTTAAAGCATTAACATTTTTATCTTTCAGTTCAAGTGAATAAGCAAAACAGAATCTGGAAAGCAAAATGGGTAAATGACCTACTACAGCAAAGCGATTAAATGCCATTTTTCAGAGTAGCAGCCGTGTTAGTCTGTATCCGCAAAAAGAAGAACAGGAGTACTTGTGGCACCTTAGAGACTAACAAATTTATTAGAGCATAAGCTTTCGTGGACTACAGCCCACTACAGTCCACGAAAGCTTATGCTCTAATAAATTTGTTAGTCTCTAAGGTGCCACAAGTACTCCTGTTCTTCTAAATGCCATTTGTAGATGATAAATTAGCATTTGCATGGTAACTAATTTCATATCACAATTATTATTAATCACCTGCGTACTTATGTGGCTCCCATGACCAAAGTATCCGAACTGTGTGCTCTCCATTGTTGCTGTAGCCACGTTGACCCCAGATTATTAGACAGACAAGATGGGTGAGGTAAAAATATAAAGAGATTACCTCACCCACCTTGTCCATCAATGACATGTGTGCATCAATGACATGTAAAAATCATAGTCTCCTCCCCAAGGAGTTCAGTCTTGATTTATAACTATTTAAATGGGGGGTGGTTTATATTGCCTTGTAGGGGACACTAGAGTTTGTAGAAGTGGGTCTTAATGAGGGACTTGAAGGAAGAGTGGATAAAGACAAGGTGGATTGGTAAGAAAAGGGTGCCCAGGCGAAAGGAGTGAAATCCTGGCCCCACTGCAATCCATGGGAGTTTTGCTAAAAACTGTCATTTTATTAAGCACTGATAGTATGCTTGGTGCCGTATAAACACAACACAGATAGCAAGCCAACCTCCTGCCCCAAAGAGTTTACAATCTCAAAAACTAACACAGAAAGGCCAACACTCTGAAGACACTTGGAGACCCAGCAGAAGGATTTATTTTCCAGAGAGTTTTTTCCCTTATTTTTTTCCCCTCTTTGAAATAGCAGGTCTCCCAGAAGAACTGGGTCTTTAGGGGGGATTTGAATGAGGAGCAGGGAAGGACTTGGCACATTGGGTAGTAGAGGCATAGGGGACAATATGGAAGGAGGCACAAAGCGTGAGCATGAGGGGGAAGTGAAGGAGACAGTGACATTGGCATCAGTAAAGGAGCAAAAGGTGAGAGTGGGGAAATGTAAGATGTAGGTTGGGGCTGAGTTTTGAAGGGACTTCTAAGTGAGGACAGAAGTTTGACTTCAATGGGGCCAGGATTCCTACTGACTTCAGTGGGATTTCCATACATGGAAGGCTTGCCAACTCAGGTCCACATTTGAAAAACAGTTAACAGACCTATCATAATTATTAATTTGTATTACAGTGGTGCCCAGTGGCCCCAATTGGCTTAATAGCTGCATTGAAACCTAGGGCCAGATCCTTGGCTGATATGGATGTAGTGCCACCAGGTCCGGCTCTAAGCACCAGTGTTCCAAGCATGTGCTTGGGGCGGCCCTTTTCAAGGGGTGGCACTCCAGGGTTTTTTTTTTGCTTCGGCAGCAGCACTCCGGCTTTTTTTTTTTTTTCCTTGGTGCGGCAAAAAACCTGGAGCCAGTCCTGAGCGCCACTGAAGTCAATGGAGCTATGACCATTTAAATAAGCTGAAAATCTGTCCCATCATATATCCAGTGTCATACCCCCATTCCCCTCAGAACACCAAGGGATACCTGCTTTTAATGGGATTCGCTTGACTAAGGAGTACATGATTGGGTCCACTGAATGCTTTCCTTTGTTATTACTGTGTTGCTGTGGCAATACTGTGACACATTCCACAACTGGTGCTGATTTCTTGTGCAATTGTCTTTGGGGCATTTCTCACAAATATCAAGAGGGAATTTTTGCCCATTTATAATTCTGCGTGAGTCAAACTTATTAAGGGAGTAATTTGTCTTAATGAGAAATCCTGTCAGATGGGAAGTCCTCAAGGCCCTCTGCCTCCATGTTCCTTCTCCAAAACCACTTCTAGATGGGAGCCTTTAAACCTTCCTCAGGAAATTCCAATTTTGTGTTAACATTCATATGAACAGAATCCATCCTACACTATGAAGAGACAAGAGTCAAAGGGTCAAGGGATGGTCAGGACCATTTGCACAGAGGCTTTGTGGTCAAAGATGTAGCCATGACCAGAGCTGGGGCTGGTGTGTGAGTGTGCTTTAGGTCAACAACTTTACAAGTGAAGGGAGAAAGCTACTCACTTAAACCTACACTGACTTCTCAAAGTCCTTCAGCATGGAGCAAGGAAATCAGAAGGAAACAGAACAGTGCTTCCCTGCCCCCAATGTAAAACATGACCATTTTTATAAAGGTAGCTAATAATAATAATGATTTTTTCCAAATCTTTTTATCTAAACTTTCTAATTATCACTTACTAACTTGAAAAGGAGGCAGAATCCCGACACCAGATCTGTATTTTTGTGGTGCTCTTGCACCAAGGTGTGTAGAGGTTTTTTTGCAGTTGCAGCAACTAGATTTTTTCCTCCAACTAAGCAGTGGCATTTGGGAAGATGGGGCCAAAAACTGTCAGGATTTGGCAGGATCCAGCTTTTATCCATATCATTGTACCCAGACTTAGTGTCAGGAAATAACAGTCCCCTTGCAAAAATAAATAAATAAATAAATAAATACCCCCACCCCCACACCAAACCTGTGATTCACACACAATAGCATAGTAAATCTGAATGATGATAAAGCCAGACTTATTCCCACTGTCCCTTCTGTTGTAGCTCTGGAGGGCAAACTGAAGAAAGGTAAAGTTACAATGAATAATTAAATGTGCATTGCAGGCCTTTACAGTCACTTGGAGATAATGATGCCCATCTGTGCACCCATTAACTCTGCCCAGAGCTATTTTCTAGTTAACCATGTGTACTGTGGACCAGGGTTTCTCAACCCATGGGTCGGGACCCAAAATTGGGTCACCAGAATGTTTCAAAGGGTCGCGTGGCAGCTCCTGTGGCTCCTACCCAACAGGGCTGGCAGCGCTCGCCTCTCTGCTCCAGGCACTGCCACCTCTGGGGTCCCAGCGCCACTCAGGTTTGGCCCAGTCGTCATGACAACAGGAGTCCAGATAGGCCAAATTTGAGTGAGTGGCACTGCAGCCCCATGAACCAGGTCACAACTCCATTCACACAAATTTGGTCCAGTCAGGGGGGTGGGGCCAAACCCGAGCAGCACTGCGACCCCAGTGGTTGGAATGCCAGGAGCGGATAGTCACACGCAGCCAACCCCACAGCACAGGAGCTGTAGGAACCACCACAGTGGGGTGAGTGCCGGGCAGGACCCAACACCCCACACCAAAACCACCCCAGGACCTCCACCCCCAGACTAATCACTGGGTTGCGACAGGCCATAACCATTTACAAATGGGTCCTGAGCCCAGAAAGGTTGAGAACCACTGGCATAGACAGTACTCACAATTGTGGTGTCTCACCCCCAGTCAGACAGATCCCGTTACTGGAGCAGAGCAGGTCCTTGAATTGCTCAATCCCTGATCTTCTCTTGAAGTCTGATGCAAAGGTGGCCCAAAAAATGAGGCAGTCAGCCCTCTCCTGCTGGATAGTGAAATCTGGGGAGGGATGCCCTCTCTTCTCTCCCTCCTCTCTCTGAACGTGGGCAGGCTGGCTCACCTCTCCTCCCACTGGTTGCTGATTGCTTGGAAGTTAGGACTGGCTTTTCTTTTAGCCAGATGCCTGTGTAGCTGAGATCTTTGGGGACAGCTAGATGTGTGTGTGTGTGTGTGTACGGGGAGCTTCAGGTCAGGTGAGATTGCCTTGCTGAGAAGCAAAATTGAGTTTGGTTGTATTCTGCCCTGGGAGAGCATGTGAGGGCTGTGTCCCCTTCTCCTGCTGGAAGCTGACTCCCTTACCTTCCCATAGATGATGTGCTGGTTTGGCCTAGGTGCACATGTCTGGGCGTTCCCAGCTTTGTGCAGGCTAATATGGGTGTGGCTTGGGTGGCCAGTCTCCACGTAGGTCGTTCAGTCAGGCTTTTAGCCTGGAGACTCTTCCTCTCCTTCTCTGCCTCAGCACCAGTGGAAGCCTGGATCTCAAGCACCCAGGTTAGGCAGTTTCAGTGTCAAAGCTGCTACCACATTGCAGTTGCCTGTGTGATATGGGAGCTGCTTCTCACTAGCCCCAAAATGGCAAGGGGCTTTTGCCAGTTAATATTACTTTATTATTTATATTACAGTACAGCCTAGAGACCCCATTCAAGGATCTGGCCTGCATTGTATTTTATATGCATGAAATAAAAAAAACACAGTGGCTTCCCCAAAGAGCTTACGTATCAGCACATCTCAGGGGGACAACAAGTGAGTACAACAAGCAAGCGGGGAAAGGCAGCACAAAGTAACAGTGAAACAATCATGTTCATAAAATAAGCAGTGGATGGAGGGAGCGAGCCAAGGCTGAAGCTTGGTTGAGCAGACCTTGCCATCAGAGAGGGGATCAAAGCTTTTGATATTCCCACATCCCACATGACATTTTCCTAAGAAAACTAGGGAAATGTGAAAAGGATCTGGGGGTTATAGTGGATCTCAAATTGAGTGTGTCAACAATGCGATACAGTTGCGAAAAAGTCTAATATTCTGGGTGTATTAACAGGTCTGTCGAATGTAAGACATGGGAGGTGATTGTCCCACTCTACTTGGCTCTGGTGAGGCTTCAGCTGGAGTTCTGGATGCCACACTTTAGGAAAGCTGTGGATAAATTGGAGAGAGTCCAGAGGAGAGCAACAAAAATGATAAAAGGTCTAGAAAACCTGACCGATGAGGAAAGATTAAAAAAACCTGGGCATGTTTAGTCTTGAGAAAAGAAGATTGAGGGGGGACTTATAAGTCTTCAATTATGTTAAGGGCTGTTATAAAGAGGATGGTGTCCTTCCTGCTTACTAAAGGAGGGACAAGAAGTAATTGGCTTAGACTGTAGCAAGGGAGATTTAGATTAGATATTAGGCAAAACGTTCTAACTATAAGAGTAGTTAAGCTCTGGAATAGGTTTCCAAGGGAGGCTGAGGAATCCCCATCATTGGAGCTTTTTAAGAACAGATTGGACAAACACCTGCCAGGGAAGGTCTAGGTTTACTTGCCTCAGCACAGGGGGCTGGACTAGATGGCTCCTCGAGGTCCCTTCCAGCCTTACATTCTATGTTTCTATGAATCAAAAGAGTGGAGAAAGACAATGACTGAGACAATGGAGGAGAGACGAGAGAGGGCAGGGAGGAGGGGTCTTATGGCAGAGGAGAAATCATGGAGCTTGATAGGCTGGAAGTCCTGGAAGGAATAGATAGTGGGGGAAGGAAGAGGAACAGGTGAGCAATGTTGAAGTAGACAAGGTGGGGGTCAGACAGGGAATTCAGAATTGGGAGTTAGTGGGTGGGCTGGTCCAGGGTTGCAGGTTAACAAAATTGGGGAGGGCCCAGGAGTCAGGGGAGTCAGTTGGGAATGTCTTCTGAGCAAAGTTCTGAATTATACAATTTCCTCCCTTTATAAGTCCCTTGAGAGTACGGAAAAGGTTCATTTTTGCTCCCTTGAAGAGAAAGTTTCTGTGTTTCAGCAGGGGTCTGCTATGAGGAGAGGAGCAGAGCACAAACAGAAAAAGGTCCTGATTCTTGTTTGCAGGTCAGTGACTGTACAAAGTACAACAAATCTAATCTATATAACATTCAGAAACGCACTTTTCTGTTTGTTTTCCTCTGTGGTTGAAGGGTTTCTCTGTGTGTCAACACAGTCACTGATGTTTTACAAACCTATCATGGGCGGGCGGGAGGAGAGGGGGATGCTACTTCCCACATTCTCCTATAATAACTATGCTCCTTCCTGTGCTGTCACACCAGCTCTGGCCCCTAGAAGACACCTGTGGGAGAGAGGGGAGGACTTCACAGGCAAGATGTTAGAGGCCCAGGATGTATTTTCTATATACACTCTGCAAGTCAGAATGTAGGGGTGTGACGTTGTGCAGTCTATATGATTTTATAAAAACATGATAGTAAATGAATATAATGTAACTGGGATAGTTTTATAAAGATCTAATAATAAGTGAATATAATGCAACTGGGATATGTTTCGTGCAAAAGGTCTCTTGTAAGGTATCATTA
Organism: Trachemys scripta elegans; assembly: GCF_013100865.1. Classification (NCBI taxonomy): domain Eukaryota; kingdom Metazoa; phylum Chordata; order Testudines; family Emydidae; genus Trachemys; species Trachemys scripta. Next base: position 32,455,833 of record NC_048301.1, read on the forward strand.
CAAAGCTCATGATCTACTGAGTATGATCATCCTATTTGTAGAAATGTACCACTCTTGTATCTAAAACTAGAAATATAAAACATAACTCTGAGGGCCTATTGTAATTATGTAAAGTGTGGGCCATTAATGATGGTTTGGAATCTTGATGACTCCCATTAACCAGGACCATTGTCTGCAGATGGCTGTGTTTACCTGTTAGTCTTCCTGTATATGTGTGTGCTGGCAAGTGGGCAATGAAGTCTTGCAGTGATATGTGATCATGTCAGCTGAACTGGAATCCATCTTTAACCTGGCGCTTTTCCAGTGAGGGGGGGTGGAAACCCAGAGGGACAAAGGGTTCTGGCCTTATGCAAAAGATATATAAAGAGGTGGAAGAGAACAAAGGGAGAGAAGAGCCATCATGAAGAATCCCCTAGCTATCACCTGAGCTGGAACAAGAGCTGTACCAGGGTAAAGAATTGTGCCCAGGCCTGGAAGGTGTACAGCCTGAGAAAAAAACTTACTGAAGCATATCTGGGGGTGAGATTATCTGTATTCAGTTTGATTAGACATAGATTTGCGCATTTTATTTATTTTGCTTGGTGACTTACTTTGTTCTGCCTGTTACCACTTGGAACCACTTAAATCCTATTTTCTGTATTTAATAAAATCACTTTTTATTTAGTAATTTACTCAGAGTATGTATTAATACCTGGGGGAGCAAACAACTGTGCATATCTCTCTATCAGTGTTATAGAGGGCGAACAATTTATGAGTTTACTCTGCATAAGCTTTATGCAGGGTAAAACGGATTTATCTGGATTTAGACCCCATTGGGAGTTGGGCATCTGAGTGCTAAAGACAAGCACACTTCTGTGAGCTGTTTTCGGGTAGACTTGCAACTCTGGGACAAGTGATTCAGACCCTGGGTCTGTGTTGGAGCAGACGGGAGTGTCTGGCTCAGCAAGACAGCGTGCTGGAGTCTTGAGCTGGCAGGGAAAACAGGAGCAGAGGTAGTCTTTGCACATTAGGTGGCAGTTCCCAAGGGGGTTTCTGTGATCCAACCCGTCACGGGGGGAATGATGATTATTTCTCCCAGCCAGACCCCCAGCCTGCCCACTCCATTGCAATCTGCCTTATCTCTGCCCCCCAGCCTAGAAAGTTTGGCTGAGGAATAGAGGGAATAGTGTCATAGAGGTGCCTGATTCCTTCCATTCTGTATTGGAAGTGAGATCTATACGTGATAGGTCCCTTTCGCATAAGGAAAATCTGGGCCAGGACTTAATACAGGGATCTCAAACTCAAATCATCATGAGGGCCACATGAGGACTAGTACATTGGCCCAAGGGCTGCATCACTGACACCTTTTCATATAAAGATACAAAAGCCCCTCCTCTGCCACTGGCCCCACCCCCACTCCACCCCTTCCATGAGGCTCCGCTCCTGCCTGGCCTCTTCCCACTCCTTTCCCAGCCACATTCCAATCCCTTCCTCAAAGTCCCCACCCCAACTCCTCCCCCTCCCTGCCCCTATTCCAACCCCTTCCCCAAATCCCCATCCTGGCCCCACCTCTTCTCTGCCTCCTCCCCTGAGCGCGTGGCTCCCTGCTCCTCCCCCCCCCCCCGGAAAGCGCTAAGCGCCGCCAAGTGCTGTTTGGTGGACGGGAAGCGCCTGGAGGTAGGCAGAGGAGCAGGGACGCGGCGCACTGGGGAGGAGGGAGGGCGGCGGGTGAGGGGAGCTTGGCGGCCGCAGGAAATAATTCTGGGAGGACGGAGAGCTTGGTGAGCCACAGCAAATAACTCCACGGGCCACGTGTTTGAGACCCCTAACTTAATACAACCCCCTTTTATTTTACCACCACCTACATTTTGGGCCTATGGTCTGACAGTGCCCCATTATGATGGGGGGAGAGAGTTACTGAGGAAGCTCTGGAAGACTGGTGCCATGTGCATCTCTCAATATCACCACACAGTGCTACTGAGCAATTTTGCTTTGGGTTAGTGAAAAAAATCTAACTTTTTGTAATGGTTTAAGATCATTAATTAGGTAGGTGATTCGAGGGAGATAGCGTGGTCTGATAGCAAAGGCGCTGGGCTGACAGACAGACCTGGCATCTATTCCCAGGTCTGCCACCAGCATGTTGGGTGTCCTTGGCTGAGCCACTTATTACCTTGCTGTGCCTCAGGCTCCCCATATAGACTCCCCATACATAAAGTTAGGATAACACTGCTTCACCACCAGTGAAGAATTGTAAACTAAGGATGAAGAATGCTGTATAAGTGCTCAGCAATATTGCTCTTTTTTATTAACATTATTTGTGATAGAACAGCCTTGTATTGTTTTGGAAACTTAAAATGGTTAGGCCAGGGTTAGCCAGGATTAACGTTCTCTGTTGATCACTGTTCATTTCATACCCTTCCCTTCCCTATAAACCTCCTTTGTCCACCTGTCATGTCCTGTCTGGCACCTAAACAGTAAGTTCTCTAGGGTAAGGGCAGTCTTCTCTGTTATATGTCTGTACACCATCTAGCATAGTGGGACTCGGGTCCTTGATTAGGGTTCCTCAGGACTACCAGACAATGCCAGTAAATAAATAATCATAACAGTTTCAGTTCTTTATGCCTTTGGTTTTTAAAAATAGACATAACCTAAACACAACTGCACTAGGGAGCATTTATTGGGCAAAATGATGGTGAAAGGGGCACACTTCATGATCTGGGAACAAGGACTGTTCAGCAGCCAGTCAGAATTATCTTTTGAGTATCCCCTTTATTTTTGGACAGAGGGTATACAGCACTCAGGACACTCACAAGCTGCGGGATACAGGAACTAACACAGACTGACTGAGACTGCAGTGGAAAAGGAACTGAGAACTCTTGGGAAGCTGGGAACTAAAACAACAGGGGCTGTTTTGTGTCATGACTTGGCTTCAGGGAATTAAGAACAGATCCTGTCTTGAGATACAGAATGGAATTGTTGGAACTGTGTGTATTTCAACCTGGAGAGATTACATTATCTGTACAGGACCTGGTGAATTTGAATGGGACTTCATAATCTAAACTTTGTGCTTTCAACTAGATATTAAAATTCAAATGTAAGATGTAGTATTCCTTAGTGGGAGGAAGAAGGCACATTTGCAGAGGCCCAGTTGCTGCTACTCCCTGGCCACCAATCTCCCCCATAGAAACACAGCTCCTTCACTCCAGGGCCACACTCCCATTGGTTTCCTACTCATTCTTGGGAAAACAACCCCTTTGTAGTGGGGGCTTGAGTGTGCAGAGTGGGAGCCCGTTCAAGATAATGCTGGCACTGTGAGCATTATCTTATATGGGACAATCTCTCGGATGTGGTACAGAAAGTCTCTCTGTACCCCTGGCCCTCTACTCTTAGCCCTGACCGCCCCCTCCCACCTCAAAATGCAGAATTCCACACATATGGATGTGACACATAGGAGCTGCTATGGGACTGTGGGGCAAGGATACCAGAATTTGATTCTGTTTTTGTAATGGGTGAATAGCAGACATGGGCCCAAGCTGCAAAATTCAGATCTGGCTCCAGGTTCCTATTTTGAACCTTCTATAAAGTCAGGCCTGCACAACTCGTAAAGCGGCGAGGGCCATATTACTCCAAAGAAAACAGCTGAGGGCCGAACCCCCCCCCCCCCCCCGCACTACCCCGCCCTCCCGAAACAACACCCCCCACAGTGCCGCCCGCCCTGCGGAAACAACCCCCAGCACTTCCCAGCCCCCCCAAAACTCCCTCCCTCAGCGCCGCCCACCCTGCAGAAACAAACCCTCCTTCCCCAGCACCGCTGGGGAAGGGGGGGAGGGATAGCTCAGTGATTTGAGCATTGGCCTTCTAAACCCAGGGTTATGAGCTCAATCCTTGAGGGGGCCACTTAGGGATCTGGGACAAAAATCAGTCCTTGGTCCTGCTAGTGAAGACAGGGGGCTGGACTCAATGACCTTTCAAGGTCCCTTCCAGTTCTAGGAGATAGGATATCTCCCTTAATTTAAAAAACAGTAGTATTGAACCTTTGTAATATGTTATAGTGGGCTCCTAAGGTAGTATAATTAAGGTAAAAGAAAAATGTCTTTTAGCTAGAAGTAGAATAAGATCTTCCCCCCACTTTGTAATCAATTACCCTGTTGAATGAATGAGGAAGGCATGGAAGGCAGCACCTGCAGACAGCTGCAACCCTTGGAGAGGGGATGGGAGCCAGACCAGATCAGTAGACCAGGTCAGCCATCAAGTCACTGCTTGCCTCCTCAACCCCCCTCCCCCACCGCCGGCTCACCTGCACCTCCGCCACTGCCTGCCTGCTCGCCTCCTCAGCCCCCACTCCCCTGCTGCCAGCTCGCCTGCCCCTCTGCCACTGCCCGCCCGCTCGCCTCCTCAGTCCCCACCCCCTCGGCTCGCCTACTCACCCCCCACCACTGCCCACTCGCCTCCTTGGCCCCCCTCCCTCACCCACCGCTTGCCTACTCACCCCCCACGGGCCGCACAGTGAGCCCACCTACTCACCCCACGCGGGCCGCACAGTGAGCCCACATGGGCCGCATGCGGCCCCCGGGCCACATGTTGTGCAGGCCTGTATAAAGTTTTCCTAGGTTCAAATTCCAGATTGTGTTTTGGCTTATTAGATAGGAGTCAGCAATAAAATTCAGATCTGTATTTAGATTTGGGTTCACACTCTACCCTCTTCCTCAAAGTCTGGACTATTCACAATCAGATCAGGTCCATCTCTAACATAATTTTTAATGTTACAGAAGACATACAGCAGGCAGTGTTTATGTGACTGTGTTCCCCACTGGGTGCTGGCAAGTGAGACAGAACAATAAACATGATCTTTATTCTGCAATACAGTTTGTGAGACTCTCTCTTAAGTTGAGCACTAGGACCCAGCAGAAAGTTTCCTTATTTCTGTGCTTTTAGCAGTACCTCTGACACAAGGATAGCTCAGTGAGCATGGAGTCTGGGTTATGGCTGCATTCTGTCTATAGGGATCATTCCAAATATTGAACAAAACCAGAATGGAAGGATTAACTGTGAGAATATAACATACCTGCAACAGCAACTAATGCAGAAGGAAGCAAGAGCAAAAAACAAAGATTAAAAGGTAACTAACATGGTTCTCATTTCCTGTCTTTTAATCTTTGGCTCAGTGTTTAGTATTGTCATTAGAAGCCTATAAATGTTCAGGCAGCTGCATTGGATTTTTAGGTTTTGTTCCCCCTCCCCGGAAAAAAATATACCATCTGCTTCTAAATGGATATACTGCATGCAGCTTAAACTGTAAAAGGATGCAGGATGGACAGTAACCTCATCCAAATTAGTTTAGTTCCAAAAGTAAGTTCATATAAAAACAAAACAAACAAAAACTTTCTGCAGGCATTTAGTTGCTAAACCTTTTTGCTTCATCTGTTGTGGAAAAGCAGAACTTGCTTGATGTGGTGAGATAATTGATGTGTGTTTGTTAATAGCTTTCTAAGCTACATTGAGAATTAGTTATGAATAACAAAAAATGTTCAAGGGCCTGATCCCAGGCAATCTTTACTCAGGCAAAACTCCCATTCACTTCAAGGACTTGCAGGACGGGGTTCTCCTAATTTTGCAGTTCTGCTCATTTTGGTAGTTAACATTATCGATGGTCACTCAGCTCTGTTGTTTTAACCAAATTTTCAGATCTGTGGTTGCAATTTGGATCAAGCTTCAGATTAATCAGCTGTTCTGAGTTTGTTTGTTTTTGTTTTTTTTTTAGATTCTAAATCAGAGATTAATAATATTTGGGGTGAAACTGCCAGGCCAGAGCTGTTAAGAATTTTCTCCACTTTTTGCTCACAATACAGAAAGATATTTTTGGAAAATAAAGCATTTTCCCCCAGCAACTCTAAGGCCAAATCCTACAAAGCTGCTGAGCATCTCTGCTGAGTACCTTCCCCTGACTTCAGTGGGTTTTAATAGAAACTGAGCACGTCACAGGATTGGACCCTTAAATTGCAGGGTGTTTTGTTTCATTTTAGTGTTAATAGGCTGAGTGTTGGTAGTTCTCAAACACAAGCTGTGCTTCGGGAAAGGCATTTGAGAGCTGTTGGGATGGATGATGATAATAATTTAAAAATGCATCAAATTTGAAAGGAATAGGCTATTTCCAGCCTCCATGTGGAGATTGTCAGAGCCAGTGTGCTTCCAGTTCATTGACACAGTCATTTCACTAATGTTAGGCAGACACCCTGTTATATTTCTTTTGTTCCTGTGTTTCACTGATTTTTAGATCACTGTTTTATAGAGAAGCCCAGTTCATACTTTACAGTTTGTATATTGGTTTTATACACACACACACAAACACACACAATGATTCATCAGTTGTGTTAAGAGAGATTTGTCAAAGCTATTCAGAGAGGTATTTTCCTACTTTCTGATTAGCTTCCTCTTGCCTGCCTTTCTGCAATATTGACTTCTAACTTAGTTGGACTTTTTCATAGGTTTATTTCTTCAAAATATATATGTGATTACTCCCTCCATAAAATAAGCCTCCTGCCTCTCCCCCACTCCCCCAACATAGTTGTTAGACTGTGGTCAGCTTTTGTTTGTATTATCAAAATATTTCTGTAAAATTCTATTGTTACTGTAGTATTGTGTTATACACAATTCAGTTGACCGAAACTTTAATTGCAGAAAACAATGTTATGCTGTAGTATCAATTATGTCACACCAGACCTTTTCTTGGGCGGGTAGTGGATAACTGGATTTCTTAATAAAATGATTACATTAGAATGTTTCATGCACAAAATATTTACACTGTGAGAGGGTAAATCAAAAGTAAAAATGAATAAACAATTAAGATGAGTTTGTGCAGTATTAAAAAACATGGCAAGGCAACTGTTAGGAGCACAATGAATTCGGCAGCAAAACCCTGTTTTTCTTTCAGTATCTCATGCAGTAGCCAGCAAACTCTGTAAAGTGTGATCTCTTTGCAACTGAAAATATAAGGCCTTCTAACGTTTGCAGCCTAAGCATTACGTGTCATTAAAGTAGCTCTCTTGTAAAAGAGGGACTGTCCCAGGAGCTGTAAAATCTATAAACACTTTTCTGATTGGCTTAAAAATTTAGACACAGGAAGTGGATGGTATCTAATAACAGACAAGTGGAGACATTGTTGTCATGGAAACTGGGAAGACTACCCCCCATTTATTTAAAAAAAAAAAAAAAAAAAGCCTGCATGTCATCAGAAATGCCTGCAGAACATGTTGGCTTCTGCTGCCTTTCCCACAGCATCTGTTGAAACCTGAGAATGTGCCTGTCAAATCAAGGTCATTTTACAACAAAAACTGCACTGTCTTCCGTATTTCATATCTATATTTCAGTTCAGATTTTTGAAAGAACAAAGAGTTAAGGGAATCAACCTGCAGTCCTTACTTAGGCAAAACTCCCACTGATTTCAGTGGGAGTCTTGCCTGAGCAAGGCCTGAGGTATAGGGCCCAGAAGATGCTTCTGCTGAAGTTTCAGGTTCCATATTGTGAAAAAGCTAAGACGAGAGGGGCTGAGAAAAAAAAGTATGTGGGTGACTATTATTTTAACTTGCTACTGGGCCCAACTAATTCCTTGTGTAGCGCCTGTGGCTTCCAGAGGCGTTATAACAGATTAATTGGGCCCATTTTATAGGTGCTGGAACTAAGGGTGCAGTGGATTCCATTATATACAAGGCTTATAGTTTGGTTCAATGTCTCTCAGCGCCCCCACTATAAAAACTGTTCCAGGGCCCCTGTTTGTCATCATTAATTACCATAATATGTTAAAAGATTATTATTTAAATTTGAATGTCACATCTCTCCTTCATATCTTGGGGAAAAAATCTTGAATGAATAAGTGTCAACTGATAACATTAAATAATAGTTTCTATTGGAGCCTCTGTTTGCTTCAGGAACACGGTGAAGGTAACAACTGAGACACGAAAGAAAAACATATTTCATGAGCAGTGAATATAGCATGGGAAAATAAAGACTGATAATAAACAGCTACAATTATTATGGTTAATTAAAGTTTTACTTTGCTGGACTTTTGAAAAGTTTCTTGTGTCTGAGAGGGAAGAGCCATTTTGCTTTTAAAAGCTTAACTGGAATCTTTCACAGCAAACTCACAAGAAAGATTTTTGGGAGGGGTTGATTCCCCCTCTCCCCTTGGGTAGCTGATGCTGATCTCAAATGTTTCCGACAGAAGAACATTTCTGAGTATTTATTACATTTGCTCCAAAGCATTTAATTTTGGTGTTCCCTTAGATCCTCGTTTAGCAGTGTTATCCTTATCAAATGATTAGTGTAAAACACTTGAATGCTTCACCCTCAATATAAATCATCAGTTTTGAAAGCTACTACAATGACTAGTCTGACCTTTGTTTTCTCTTTATTTGCATATTTCATCAGTTTTTAAGGAAAACTAGCTGACTGCTGAGCAGTTCTTATAGCTTTAGGGCCAGATCCGAGTTGATAATAAGCTGAAGGTGCTCAGAATCTTGCAGGAGCCACTCTGCACCTTCCAGGACCGACCCTTACTTTCTGAAAAACAAAGGGCTGACTCATTTACATTAAAGCCAGAGCAGTGTATTAAATCAATGCAAGTGTAATGTACTCCCACTTGAACACCCCTTCATGCTGCCAGAGGGGTTTACAATGGCCTGAGTGCAAATAAGAGTCGGCCTCCGAGAGTTCTAGAACTGAAGCATGTCAGCTTATCATGAAAACATTGGTTCATGTACACTTTAGAAAAGTCTTTGAGATTTGGATAATTGCATACTTTTATCCAGCTCATAATTAATTAGTCAGATGTTGCTTTTAATTGAGTGGAACTTAAATGAAGAATGTGAGGCTTAATGGCAAAAGTGTTCTCTCTTCTAGCAAAGAATTTCCTGTTGTCAGGAGCTTTCTTATCTGTAGGAACGTTCATTGGCAGGAAATATGTCAGTTACTTGTTTTTACAAAGTGAAGGAAATGAACTGGATTAGTTAGTTGCTTTCTCTATTCAGCCTTCATTCTTCATGGTCCCTGATGTTTGTGTAGCAGTATTTATCTCTGATCAGTTTAGTTTGTAAAAGTTTTATTACACCAAACACTTATCAGTACTCTTTGACATGTGAATTGCAAGATACAATGGGAAGCAAAATTATATTTGGTTTTGTCAATCCACATTTCCTCCACCCTGCTCCCCTTTTCAAAAGTGGACTGTAAAACTGAATGTATAAATTGCCTGTTTGCACGCAGAAGTGGTATTTGCATGTGCAAATTGGGTAACTAATTTCCTGAATAGTCAGTTTGCATTCACAGATTTTTTTTTTCATATAAAGGCCAATTTCTGAGGGCATAAAGTTGTAGATGAATTTTACTAATTGTCCTTTGCATTTCTAATCCACCTTCCACTCAGGGATCACCAAACACTTTACAAACATGAATACTCACAACACATGTGAGGCAGGGAGATATTATCTCTATTTTGTAGATAAAGAAACTGAGGCACAAAGTGGTCAGATGACTTGTCCAAGGTTACAAAGCAAGTGAGTGGCAGAGCTAGGAAGAGAACTCAGATTAAGTCTCAGGTTTAGGTGTCCACCTCCCAGTGTTGGCTCTACTGCCATCCATAAACCCTGGAAGCACCAAGTGATTTTAGGTGCCTACATTTTTGCAGGTAAACTTCCCTAGGCCCCTATGTTACAGCCTCATTCGAAGCATCCGGACACCTAGCTCCTGCCTAAGATCCAGAGCAATTCACAAACCAGGTGAAGATAGGCATTTAGCTTCCTAAGTTGTCTCTGGGTCCAGATCTGGTAGGTATGCTCAGAGGCCACCTACCAGCTGGGGTCCCATTCAAAATCTGGATGGAGGAGGTGGAGACTACTTTTAGTATGCTGGTTATTACACTTACCTGAGATGTGGAAGACACAAGTTCAATTCTTCCAGAGAGGGAAGAAAGGATTTGAACAGCTATTTCCTACCCCTTACAGAATAGTGCTCTGGTGACTGAGCTATGGGACAATCAGAGGCCTGGTTTACACTAAAAAGTTAGGTCGAAGGAAGCCGACTTAAGTCGACCTGTTAATGTATGTGTTTACACTACCGGGTCCTTTACACTGACCTAAATTGCCTCTAATGTCGACTTCTGTAATCCACCTCTGTGAGAGGCGTAGCGTTTAATTCGATTTTCATGGATTGACTGTGAGGTAATGCAAACGCAGTGTTGTGTAATTCGACTTAATTGGCCTCCAGGTGGTGTCCCACAATGCTCATCTATGACCGCTCTGGAGATCATTCTCAAATCTCAATAAACCAGGTACACAGGAAACAGCCCCTCCCTTGCTAAAGCCCCAGGAATTTGTGATTTCCCATTTCCTGTTTGATCAGCATTGGGAGCATGCCAGCTTGAGCACAGTTGATCAAGGTGACTACACGCCCCAAATGCACTCCAGTCTGGTCTGCACAGGAGGTGGTGGATCTCATCACTGTGTGGGGAGAAGAGTCTGTGCAGGCAGAGCTCCAATCCGGCAGAAGAAAGGCTGACATCTATGCAAGGATCGCTCGTGGAACGGGGGAGAAGGCCTACACGAGAGACACGCAGCAGTGCCCTGTGAAAATAAAAGAACTTTGCCAAAGATACCAGAAGGCAAGGGCGGTGAACAGTCATTCTGCTGCTGAACCCCACACATGCCAGTTCTACCACGAGCTACATGCGATTCTTGGGGGTGACCCTACCTGTTACCCGAAATTGGGTCAGCTAGTAAGCTTAGGGAGGACTAATGACCCACCAGAGTTTGACAGAAAGCGGCACATTTATTATACTGATAACTAAGCTCAAAAGAAGGGCGGGGAGGGTCACACTCACACTCACATACTCACGCTCCCAGGACAGGCACAGCACTGGAGATGTCAGGATCCTTCAAAGTAAGTGTCCCACTGCGCAGCGATGGATGGTGCGATTAAGGTAAGTCTTCCCGAGGCACGATGGAATGCAATGTGGTGAACCACTGGCCAGGCGGTCCGGGCAAAGGGCCTTCACAGTGTGTGAGTGCTGCCTAATCAGAGTATCATGGCCTGCAACTAGAGATGACTTGGCCACATCTGGTTGGTCACACTCCACCTCAGGCAGTGTCCATGCAGTGTCCATGCATTGGGTGTGTGAGCTCTGCCTAATTAGAGTCTCAGACACCTTATCTACCTGTCAAGTTTCAGAGGGGTAGCCGTGTTAGTCTGAATCTGTAAAAAGCAACAGAGGGTCCTGTGGCACCTTTAAGACTAACAGAAGTTTTGGGAGCATAAGCTTTCATGGGTAAGAACCTCACTTCTTCAGATGCAAGACTTGCATCTGAAGAAGTGAGGTTCTTACCCATGAAAGCTTATGCTCCCAAAACTTCTGTTAGTCTTAAAGGTGCCACAGGACCCTCTGTTGCTTTTTACTTATCTACCTGGGAGCTCTTCTGATCTTCCAGCTGTTCAAGCAGCCCATTCATTCCACAAGCATTCCAGGAGGGAGGAGGAGAGGGAAAGCCACTTCACAGGTATTCAAAGAGGGAGAGGAGACAAAAGAGGTGGGGGGGAAGGTGTAACAGACCTTTTGAACATACAGGTTATAGAGAGCATACAGATCACTGCTGCTCCTACAACACTACCAGCACCCCCACAAGCAACGTGGACACCTCACAGGTGTGTGAGTCTAGGGACAACAAGGAGGACGATATGGTGGATGAGGAGGAGGAGAATGGGAGACAGGTGAGTGGTGGATCCATTCTCCCCGAGAGCCAGGAAATATTTTTAACCCTGGAGCCCTGTGGGTCGCAGGACATCATGATGGCCGACCGTGATGCCGGGGAAGGTATCTCTGGTGAGTATACAGTTACAATCAAAGTCCAGTTAAACTTTAGCGGGCACACACCTTCGGTGGTATTTCATGTTTACCGTGAAGAAAAAGCGAGGTGCTGTGATGGCAGATGGTGGCCCCCAGAAAAGACTGTTTATGTGGACTGGGATAGCCCGGGAATCCTCCATGGATAGCTATAGGAAACTTTCATAGAGGTACTCTGCAATCCTTTGCAGAAGGTTTCTGGACAGGGCAGTCTTATTTCTTCCACCATGGTAGGACACTTTCCCATACAACTCCTGAATTAATTCTGCTGGCATCATTGTGGTACACAGCATGGTACCATAAGGACTGGGTCTATACCCAGATGCTTGCAGCATCTCCTTCCTTTCCGCCTCTGCTATCCTCAGGAGACTGATATTGCACAGGGTCGCCTAGGGGAAACGAGAGAAGTTATCGTTAAAAGTGCTCTTACAAGAAAAAAAAAGGGCATGTAGACCCATCCCACCCCACCTTCCAGATCGACAAACCACACAGCTGCTAATGTGCCTTTACTGTGCTCGACATGGGTCGTTAACTAATTTAAAGTGGCTGATAGGGGACTGGGGCCCCACATGAGAGATTCTGCAATTTGGGAGTGAAAATGTTCTCCCCACCTCATTTGTAAACAGCTTCCCATGGTGCTATGGGGAAGGGCCATTGTTCGACTACCTTTGCTCCCGACATGAGCCTGCCATAAACTTCATTAAAAGTGCGGTCACCCATGACCCGGGCGGGCCTACTCACCATGGCTGGAGCAGCAAAACAGCACAGTGAACGGTTACAGATTCTGATTATGTTATGGCTTGCACCTAGTGTAATAAGGGTTGTTTTTTTATGAAAACGGCTTTGCTATGGAAACATTTTATTCATGTGCAGTGGCGCCTTTATTTTTTTGCATGACTGACAGCTGGAAATGTGTCCATCGGCATGTCATCAATACCTGAAAGCAGACTTTCCCTGATTGGAAGGAGGAGAACGAGAACTCTGGAGGACATGTTCACTGAGATAATGAATGCCTCCGGGACAGCTGACACAGAGCTGAGAGCATGGAGGATTTCACTGTCCGAGAAGTTAGACATGGACATGGAGAGCAGGAAAGCTTCCAATGAGCAAGAGCGTGCAGCGCAGGATGCGATGCTTCAGATTATGAGGGACCAAGCAGACATGTTGAGATGTGTGGTTGAACTGCAGGAACAGAAACAGGAGGGTAGAGTTCCTCTGCAGACTCTGGTGGACAGCCAGCCAGCATCGCCTGGTGCAGAATCACTCTCCCCGAAGTGTTCCATGAGGTGTGAGTGAAAAGTCCATTATCCCTTTCATTTAACTCAGTGGGAGGGTACAAGGAACAGAAGGTGCCCATTCACAGACCTTTGATGGTCTGGAATGCGATGTTATGTTATACAGCTGAAAATGTTTCTCCTGTTCCAACTTTACAACCCCTTTTCCCCAAGGTTATCTTTTTTTTTCTGCTTTCCCTCTTTACTTATGTTTGTTAAATAAAGTAAATGGATTCGAGAAATAAATGTTCTTTATTGAGCAGAAGCAGTGGGCTTGGGTGGGGGGTTGGCTTTAAAGGGACAGTGATACAAGTCAGGTGAAGGTTTGGGAAAGCACAATGAAGACAAGCAGCTCACATTACTATGACTCATTATTGAAATAGTTTTTCAAAGCCTCACGGATATACAGCGCACCTTGCTGTGCTCTTCTTATTGCCCTGGTGTCTGGGTGCTCAAAAATGGCTGCCATGTGATCTGTCTCAACTGCCCACCTTTGCGGAAAATTTCCCCCCTTTTTTTCACAGATATTATGGAGCACACAGCAGGCAGCTATACCCATGGGGACGTTTTCTTCACTAAGGTCCAACTTCGTTAGTAAACTTCTCCAGCATCCTTTCAAACAACCGAAGGCACATTCAACCGTGCTCTGCACTTGCTGAGCCTATAGTTGAAATGTTCCTTACTGCTGTCCAGATGGCCGATGTATGGCTTCATGAGCCATGGGACCAAGGGGTAGGCTGGGTCCCCCAGGATAACTATAGGCATCTCAATGTCATCAATGTTCATTTTGTGGTCTGGAAAGAAAGTCCAGGATTGTAGCTTTTTGAACATACCTGAGTGCCTAAAGATGCGCGTGTCACGAACCTTTCCTGACCACACTACACTAATGTTGGTGAAACGCCCCCTGTGATCCATCAGCACTTGCAACACCATTGAAAAGTATCCGTTTCGGTTTATGTACCCTTTGGCAAGATGGTCTGGTGCCAAGATGGGATATGTGTGCCATCTATCGCCCCACCACAATTAGGGAACCCCATTGTGGCAGTACCATTCACTATGTCCCCCAGACTCACTACCCTTTGTAGCTGAAGTCGATTAATGGCCCTGCACACTTGGAGCCCAGCATCTCCAACGGTTGATTTACCTAATCCAAATTGATTCCCCATTGACCAGTAACTGTCTGGCATTGCAAGCTTCCAATAGCAATCGCCATTCGCTTCTCCACTGTCAGAGTAGCTCTCATTTTTGTGTTGCTAAACTGCTGGGCAGGGGAAAGCTCTGCACACAGTTCCTGGAAGATGGCCTTCTGCATTTGAAAGTTCTGCAGCCACTGCTTGTCCTCCCATACCTACAAAACGACGTGGTCCCACCTGTCAGTGCTTGTTTCATGGGACCAGAAACGGTGCTCAACAGAGTGCAGCTGCTCTGTGACTGCCAGCAGCAACTGTGAATTGTTTTTTTTCAATGGCTTGCAGCAGGGCAGCTTTCAGGACATCGCTATATTCCGTGCAGCAGATCCTACTTTGGCTCCGGAAATACTGCAGGAGAAGGCGCAAAGTGTTTGAGATGCTCATAGCAAGAGTGCACAACTGAGCAGGCTCCATGCTTCTGGGGTTATGATGTACACGCGGCGGTTTTAAGGCGTGAAAACCACTGGATTGTTTCCTGTTAATATGAGGGAGGGAGCACAGTGCATCATGGGATGCTGACGCAATGTTCCCATTCTCCCCTGCGACAATGTTTTGGTCCCATGAGGCATTGCACAAACTTCCCAAAACACACTGCGTCAAGTTGCACTTTGGGATAGCTACCCACGATGCACTGCTTTGTGCATCAATGCAGGCACTGCTAGTGAGGATGCACTCCATCGAGACAATGAGCATGGTGTGGCCATGCACAATCGAGTTAATTAATTCTGAGGCTTGAGGTTGAATTAGATAAAGTCAACTTAATTTTGTAGTGTAGACAAGCCCTGAGATGGGGCTCCTTCAATCTCTCCTGCTGAAGCTGTTCCATGGTGCATAAATAAAGGTGATTGGAGCAGAGGAATCAGACCTGGGATCTCTCACCTTCCAGGTGGGTGCTCTAATCACTGAATTTCAGTCAATCCCACCTGTTCTCTCTCTCTCTCTCTCTCTCTCTCTCTCTCTCTGTCCCAATTATTATTCCATTGTGGATAAATACTTAGCTAGTCATTGGACCTGAGAGAGAGAGAATGGTCTCTCCCAGTATTCCAATTTACAGTGTAATTGGGAAAAATATCCACACCAATAGAAAACAACTGGAGGTACCAAAAATTCAGATTAATTTCCTTTTCTGAGCCTCCTCCAAGTCTGAAGTTGTTGGAATCCCAGGTTACAGACCAGTGATAAAATTGAGATTCAGCTGTAGGTTTGGATTCTATCCCCACCCTGCAGAGTTAGGGGCAGTGAGAGAGTGTTCAGATCCATGGATTGGGTTCAGGTCTTTATCTATTAATAACTAGACATTAGGAAAAAACACATTATTTTCAGCTATTGGCTAACAAGGAGTATTTACAGTATTAAGCGGAACTTTCTGATTAACACAGAACAGTTACATAAGATTATAAGAAACAATCTAGTACACTAACACGGTTCAAGTACTAATTGTTGGATTAGATGTTTTGGCACTAAGTGTAATTCCTAATGGACAAGGTTGCCAGAACTGATGTACTACCTAGAAATTCAGCATGGTACTAAACAGTAAACAGAGACTGTCCTGCCTTATATTTGTATTTGCAAGTTTGACTTTAAGCACAACACAGAATGAGAGAAAACTGCAACTTTGACCAGGATTTTAAAATATGTCTAATGCATGCATATTTGGCTTATTACTGGCCCTCCTGACTAAGCCTTAAATAGATTCCAAAGTCTAGTCTCCTTAATAATAATACAATTAATAAAATAAAGTGAATACAATAAAATAAAATAAAACAGCATCTAATTTAAATGTAAAAATAATTATCACAGTTTTCAAAATTGACTGCTGTAGTTGATTTTGGGGATGCAACTTGAAACACCTTAATAGGGCCTGATTTTTGGAGGGTGGGTGCTTGACACATTCTGAAAAGCAGGGTCCTTTTCAATGTCTCAGGTTGGCTGCCCAGAAACTGAGGCACCCAAAATCACTAGCTGTTTTTGAAAATCTTGCTCCAAACTTCACTCTTGCTCTCTAGCTGCATGTATTAGCCCCCATGTGACCACATACTATAATGCAATTGCCTTCTCCTCTACCTTTTCTCCCACCCTTCTGTTAATATTATTATTTGTATTACAGTAGCACTTTGCAATGCCAGTCAAGGACCAGGACCCCGTTGTGCTAAGTGTTGTACAAACACAGAGCAAATGGAAAGTCCCTGACATATTTTATTGCCGCCTTCTGTTTGGTCTTGTCCTATTCTAGGGCCCAATCCTACAAAAACTTACTCCTTAGTATAGCACTTAATACTGTGAGCAGTCCTATTGGCTTCAGTTGGGCTGCTCACTATAGTAAGCACTATGGTTGTGTTTTGCAGGATTGGGCCCTCAAATTGCAAAGCACCTCATGGCAGAGAATCTATATTTATAGGAGCCACACAAATCTACGGTGCTATGTGAGTAGTAAAATAATCTTCCTTGGGAGTTATCTCTTGTATAAACTGATTGTTTTCCTCTGTGATGTCCAGACGAACTGAGATGTTCTAAAAATGTTTCCAACAGAAGATCAGCATCAGCTATCCAAGGAGGCAGGGAATCAACTCCTCCCAAAAGTCTTTCTTGTGAGTTTGCTGTGAAAGATTCCAGTTAAGCTATTAAAAGCAAAATGGGTTCTTCCCTCTCAGACACAAGAAACTTTTCAAAAGTCCATATCAATAGTGATATTGAAATGCCACTATATGTCTCTGAAATAAACCCCAGATTTTCAAAACGGAGTGCTTGAAGGTGGACTCATAGAACCATATTTAGGCACCGAACTAAGTGACCTGATTTTTTCAAAAGTGCTGAGAGCAGGCAGCAGTTTCCAGCCATGGAATCTACTGGATGTTCTGCACTTTTGAAATCCCCATGTATATAGGTGCCTGACTTCATAGTCCTGTTTTTAAAAATCTTGGATTAAATAAATATAACATGAGCACCTAATGATAAATCTTTTCATGGCAGTATCTTTGCATGATCACTTTGCCTGAGACCCAGAAGGTCTGTAAGGTCCTGTCCCACTGAATTCCCAGTTTTCCCTTTGACACTATCTGTGGCCTGTGATAAGTCATTTCTGCTTCCTAGGGATAATGATACTTACCTTCTATGAAAGTGCTTTGAGATGTACTGTTGAAAAGCACTATATAAGAATTGGGTATTATTATTATTTTATTATATCTGTGCCATAGTTTCCCTTGTGTAAAATGGGAATAACGAAACTTGATGCCTATCATCATCTTCTGTCTTGATTATTGCAAAATCCGTTTCTCCGGCCTTGATAAATGCAACGTTGCCTTGTTCATATCCATTCAGAATGCTGCTGCAAAGATCATTTTCCTAGACCGTCACTTTGATCATGTCATCCCTCTTCGGGTTCCCCTTCTCTATCACATACGCTGCCTGTCTTCAATTCCAAGGCCCTTCACAGCCTCTCTTCACCCTACCTATCATCTCTCACTTGCTATCAAGATGTTGATTCCCGCCTCCAGTTGGCCCATGCTGCCAGCCTCCATTGCCCGGTTGTTAAATTTTCAGACACACACCTTTGTGCTTTGCTCATGCTGCCCCTCATGCTTGGAAGAAGCCCTTCATAAATATCCTCAAAACTACTGCTTAGTGTTCTTTGAACCCTGCCTTTCAACTTTTCTTTTCTATGATGTCTGCAAAAAAAATTGAGAACTGTTAGGCTGCTGGTGTGCTGACATCATTGCCCATCATGCTGACCAATGTTGTCTAATTGTTTCCTTGTACTCCCCCATCAGCCTGTCTGTATCCATCGGCTGTCTTTTGTCTTATATTTAGATTGGAAGCTCTCTGGGCTTGGTACCAGCTTTTTGTTCTGTGCTTGTACAAAGCCTAGTGCAATGGGGTCCTGGTCCATGACTAGGGCTCCTAAGTGCTATAGTAATATACATTAAATAATAATTTGTAAGACCTGTGAGATATGTGGATGGAAAGAGAAATATAGATGATGATGATTTTATTTATTGTTTTGCTCCAACTAGGACTGCTGGCCTTGTGACAGTTCAACCATTAGATGGTCTTACCTTTAGGTGGAACAAGGCCTCTATTCTGTAAGGGCACGCAGGGTGCTTCTGCTCCAATGGCTGTGCTGGGGAAGCTCCTCCCTGTCCCCCAAATCCACATTTTCTGTAGGGTAATCTTCTAGTTGATAACGCTCTGCCTCCTTTCTCTGACTCTGCTTCATTGCATAGGCATTGCATAGACATCCATTCTGGTTCATGAGTTCTTTAAAATGTATTCCCTGGGTGACTGGCATCAGTCAGCCAGGAAGGAAGGCACCCCCTGCATTAGGACACTGTGGATATTGGGACTCTGCTGCTGCTCAGATTGAGTGCTGGGTCCCTCAACTTGAACCTAATTGCACAATACTTACCAGCCGCAGATACTCCTCCACATCGTATTCATGTCATCTGAGCTACTTATCGTGGCTTCGAAGACAATATACTAGATTTCTTAACAAATTGAGTTTAAGAACAAGACAATCCAAGCTAGGCTTTGAAAAGCAATTCACAGACATTAGCTTTATTGTTAACTGCTGCTTGCACAATAAAATATTCGTAGCCACTCTTTTTTTGCCTTCCTGTAGACCATTGATCCTACTGCAACAGAACCTAGTAATAACCTTACTTCTGCATTGGCCCTGCCTTGTATCTTGAGTTCTCCATGCCCTAGGTAGCTCTGCGACTCCCTGATATGGCGCAGTTTCTTTTTATGTTTGGCTTTGCACAGTGACCAGCCTTTCCCCTGGATACGTCAGCTTCCAGCGTGGCCAGTATATGCAGCCTTCCCGGCCTGATCCATCCCCTGAGAGTCTCACTGTACATTATTTCTCTTAGTAGTATCCTCCCACTGTGAATTTCAATGCTGGCTGCACTTGGTGTGAAAGGGAGCATAGGCAATTATAAGAGATGTGCCCAAACTAGGGTCCCAGCTTTCCCAAGGCTCAGGGTTGTTTGGAGCAGGTACATCTCTACAAGTTCCCAAGAAACTGGTTAATATATTCATTTTAACCCTGAGATTTGTAAAGCTTTTTGGGAAGGGTTTCAAATATCTCAATCCTGTTTTTTAACATTAGCTTTACTGGGTTTTTCTAGCTTCATGCTTTACAGAGAGAAACCATATTTTAATAATTCTCTTATATACTTTTCACTTCATTAACGTTTTATCATTCTAGCATTGTGCATATGGCGAACTCCTTAATCTGCTCATTAGGGGCCTAATCCTGCTTCATACATGCATCTGCCTCCAGGTGTGGAAGTCCCTAAATGGAGCTGCAATTTTGCTTTTTGGACTGAGGAGAGTTTTTTAGATTAGATCAGGGATCTCAAACTCAAATCACCACGAGAGCCACATGAGGACTAGTACATTGGCCTGAGAGCCCTACCACTGACACCTTTTCATATAAAGGTACAAAAGCCACCCCGCCCGCTGCTCCCGGCCCTGCCCCCAGTCCACCCATTCCATGAGGCCCTGCGGCACCTCTTCCCACCCTGCCCCGCCCCCATTCCAACCCCTTCCTCAAATCCCCGCCTCTTCTCTGCCTCCTCCCCTAAGCATGCGGCTCCCTGCTCCTCTCCCCTCCCTCCTGGAAAGCGGTAAGTACCGCCAAACAACTGTTTGGTGGCAGGAAGCACCTAGAGGTAGGCACAGGAGCGGGGACGCAGCACGCTGGAGCGGGGGGTAGCGGGTGAGGGGAGTTTGGCGACCTCAAGAAATAACTCTGTGGGATGCGTGCTTGAGACCCCTGGATTAGACGTGTGTGTGTGTGTGGGGGGGTGTTTGGGTTTTGATTTTTAAGAAAAGGAAATGTACTTACTGCTATCTTAGTGTGTTTATTAAGGGTCGGGTTGTAACTCACAAAATAAAGGAAATAGTTAAGTGTCAGACCTCCTTGACTCTGTGAAGCCATCACAAAATGTACCACTAAGGGCCTGATTGTCTAAAGACTGTGGGGTTATTTCTGATGACACTTGCATCATTTTCACTCCATTGTATCATTGCTGATTTCAGTACTGATTTATACCGGGGCTAAAATGCTTGCCTAATCTGCATGTACATTTATTATGACTGCACATGCTTCTGTGTACAGACAGCCAGTTAAGAGTTGCACAGTCATGGTAACTGAGCATGCAAGTTTGGTGCCCTAATTCACACCTCTGTTTTTTTTAACGGCTCTTTGTACCTGCACCTCAATATGAAATCAGGCTTTGAACTTTTACAGTGATTTTCCTCATTTTCCTCATTATTATTTATTTATTATTCAGATGCTGAGAATATGTTTGGCACTTACCTAACACTTAGAAAGGCAAACTCCTTAACCCACTGGTTTTCAGCCTGTGGTCTGTGCACCCCTGGGGGTTTGCAGACTGTTTAAGATTTCCAAAGGAGTCTGCATCTCCATTTGTAAATGTTTAGGGGTCAGCAAATGAAAGAAGGTTGAAAACCACTTCCCTAGCCCAAAGAATATGCAGTGTAAGAAGACAAGGGCAGTGGAGGACTTAAAAGGTGATTGCAAGAAATTTCAACTGGAGTTGGTGGAGAAGGCAAGGCCAGGGAGGTTCAAAGAGGCTTGGTGATGTGGTCAGAACACAAGCAAGGAAGATGACTGTGTCTTGTGTGCTCTGGAGGGGGTGATGCTGGTGTCAAGGAGGCCAGAGATCAGGGGGTTACAGTAATAAAGACTGGAGATGAGGGGAGCCTGAATGAGGGTTTTAACCAGGTGGAAGAGAAGAAGGGGAGGGAGGCAGGGAAGAATAGCTCAGTGGTTTGAGCATTGTCCGGCTAAACCCAGGGTTGTGAGTTCAATCCTTGAGGGGTCCATTTAGGGATCTAGAGCAAAAATCTGTCTGGGGATTGGTCCTGCTTTGAGCAGGGGGTTGGACTAGATGACCTCCTGAGGTCCCTTCTAATTCTAAGATTCTAAGGCCTGGTCCACACTAACCCCCCACTTCGAACTAAGGTACACAAATTCTGCTACGTTAATAACGTAGCTGAATTCGAAGTACCGTAGTTCGAACTTACCGCGAGTCCAGACGCGGCAGGCAGGCTCCCCTGTCTATGCCGCGTACTCCTCTCGCCGAGCTGGAGTACCGGCGTCGACGGCGAGCACTTCCGGGATCGATCCCAGAAGATCGATTGCTTACTGCCGGACCCGGAGGTAAGTGTAGACCTACCCATAGATCAGATCTCAGAAATAGTGGGCCAGATCCTCAGCTAGTTTAAATTGGCATAGCTCCACTGAATTCAGTGGAGTTACAATGATTTATACCAGGATAGGATCTGGCCCTCTGTAAGTGGCAAAAAGCAGCAAGGTTTGGTCAAGCCCCAGATGTGAAGAATGAGTGAAAGGGAAGAGATGAAGCTGACCCCCAGATTACAGACCTGAGTGACAGGGAAGATGGTGGTTTATTCAACAGCAAAAGTGAATGGGGGATTGGAGAGAGTTTGGGAGGAAAGATCAAGAGTCCAGTTTGTTATGTTGAGTTTAATTTGATGAGACATCCAGGAGATGTCAGCGAGACAGGCTGAGATATGGGAGAGGATGGAGCGGGACTGGTGAGGGAGGTTTGTCATCACCATACAGATGATAGCTGAAGTTGTGTGTGTGGATAAGATACAGTGAGAAAAGAAAAAGGGGTCAAGGACTGAGTGATAGAGGAGGACACACTGAAAGACTCTGAACAAATGGCCAGAGAGGTGGAACGTGAACCAGGGGAGCCAAGGGAGGACAAATGTCAAGCTGGAAAGAGTTGTACAATCTTACCTAATATTTAAAGTTTGTAAGATAAATAGACGGACATCAACTTGTTGAGAGGCATAGGCCATGAATAATCATTTATACAATTAGTAAACTTTGAAAAGCTACGCTATCAATAAACCCCAGCTTAGCTCTTATGTCTAAATGTTTATATCTTCTGTTGTTGTAAAGTAGTCTCATGTTATAGTGCAGCAGACTTTAAAGTCCTGGGGATGGTTACAGCAGCATCACTAATTTATGCTGCATGGTGCTTCTGTGACTTATACAGAGCTCTGCTTGTTATTTTTCCATGGAAGCAAAGCTGTGGCTGCAGAGTGTTCTTAAGGTCTGGATGTGCCTAGAGACTCAACTACAGTTAATATTATCGAGGTTTGATTGAGCTATTTGGTTTTTGTTTGTTTTTTTTTTTGTAACTGGAAAACTGTTTTCACTATGTCTCTCTCCTTTTCCATCTTAAATTTTCTTTCAAAAGCTGAACAATTTTGATTGATGTGTTACTATGGAAATGACTGTTGTGTCTGGTGCAAGTTTTATGACTTAAATGTATTGGGCCCAATTCACCCCTGGGGTAACTTCATTGACTGAGTTTTGTGGTGGCCTTATAGGGCCTGATTCTGATCTGAGTTCTCTGAATTTAATTCCTTTGGCTTCAGTGGAGTTAGCCTTGATTCACGCTAGTGGAATTCAGATCTGAATTGTGCCCATTGTATTTATGCTGCTAAGGGAGGCATTGTTATACGTTGGTATGATTAACCAGTTTTCACTCTGCCAGATGCCTGAAGTGTGATACTGATGGCAATGGGGGCATCTGCTCATCTTTCTAGCTGTCAGCTGTGTGACTGGAAATGCTCAGCTTTGGGTTAGAGGAATTCGAAGTCAGATTATTGCTAAGGAATTTCAAACAAGTGCAGGGAAGTCAGAGGATTTTCTTAAATGTAACATTATAGTAGAGCATTATAGGATACAGAACATCTAGGTCGCTGGTTTAAATCCAGCCCAGGTTGGATTAGGTATTGGTTAAAAATCTTTGCTGTCTGATAGATGTTTGGTGGCCTACATGAAATGAGTTTAATGGTTCTCAGTCCATTTTCTGACAGATAAATGTCCACATTGTCACTATAATTACTAAATTGGTATTAGGTGGAGCCCTAGTCTGTAGTCTAAGCAGGGAGACCAATAACTGAATAAGTGTGGAGACTGATCTACCCTCTGAACCATTTCAGAACTGGAAAGTAGTGACTCTGAAAAGGATTTATGGGTCATAGTGGACCAGTAACTCAACATGAGCTCCCAGTGCGATGCTGTGGCAAAAAGGACTAATGCGATCTTTGGATATATAGACAGGGGAGGAGTGAGCAGGGGTAGGGAAGTGAGTTTATCTCTGCATAGGGCACTGGTTAGACCATCACTAGAATAGTACCTCCAGTTCTGGTGTGTACATTTTAAAAAGGATGTTGAAAAATTGGAGAGGATTCAGAAAATAGCCACAAAAATGATTTGAGAGATGGAGAAAATGCCTGATAGTGAGAGACTTAAAGAGCTCAATCTGTGTATCTTATCAAAAAGAAGATTGAGAGGTGACTTGATTACGATGGATAAGTACCTTAATGAGGATAAAATACTGAAGGGCTCTTTACTTAAACAGAAAAAGGCATAATAAGAACCAGTAGGGGGAAGCTGAATCCAGACAAGTTCCAGTTTGAAATTAGGCACACATTCTTAACAAATGGGCTTGTTGGAACAAACTACCAAGGGATGTGGTAGATTCTTCATTTCTTGATGTCTTCAGATCAAGATTGGAAGACTTTCTGGAAGGTATGCTTTAGACAAACACAAGTTATTGGGTTGAGTACAGGGGGGACTGGGTGTAACTCTATGGCCTGTGATATGCAAGTCAGATTAGATGATCTAATGGTCCCTTCTGGCCTTAAACTCTGACTCTAAGAACAAGGTTGAGGCCTGTGGCCGGGATGTGTAGGGAAGATTGGACAGCTATTGCTTGTCTTGTAATTTGTTCTGTGGTTAAATAGAGGACTTCATTCTACATGACCGTCAAGCCTAAACCTTTTCCAGTCTTAAATTAATTCAAGAAGGAAAAAGAGCTCACCTTAAAAAAATTAA
The DNA here is from genome assembly GCF_013100865.1 of Trachemys scripta elegans. Classification (NCBI taxonomy): domain Eukaryota; kingdom Metazoa; phylum Chordata; order Testudines; family Emydidae; genus Trachemys; species Trachemys scripta. Next base: position 32,480,070 of record NC_048301.1, read on the forward strand.
CACACGACAATGGCACACATTATGTACTAATGTTCTGTGCAGCTTTACACAGAGTGAACAGTCCAGTCTAACAACCTACCTTAAAAATTAAGGATGACCGCAGCCATCTCAAGTTTGTCTCATGCTTGAAGAGCATATTAAAGAAGAGTATGTAGTTGGTCATCACCCAGAAGAGGGTAATGCCCGAGCGGTAAAATCAGTTTACTTTCCCTTCAGCAGTATATTTAACAGCTCCATAGAAAGTAAGAACTTCCAGTAGCTTTGAAATGTGCCTCTACCAGTTAGTGGGTAAGTGGCTTGCTATTGCCCCTTGTAAGCAAATAGTAATAAATGGTGTGACAGGGTTGGGCCAGATGGCTACAGGAGAGTGATCCTATTGGGATCCAGGAAGTGGAAATCTACTGGCCAGGAAATAGCCATTATGTTATGTTTCTGGAAAGAATAGTTAGCAATGAGTAATGTGCCTAGGTTTTTTCAATTTTTTTGTTTGTTTTGTTTTGTTTGCTTTGCTTCTGATACCAGGCTCTGACTCAATTTAGCCTTTAGTTATCGCCCTCTGGAGGGAGGCAGTTCAGACAAGCTCCTCAGCCCACAGTGACTTGCAAGATGGCTCAGATGGGTGGAGGAGAAGCTACTGAAATTCTGAATGGGAAAATACTATGTAGAAAAATACATTTCTTCTCCCACCAAATATATATGAAGCACGAAAGACAATGTGGCTTGGTTTTGAAAACTGATTTCATTGGCAGTTTTAACACAAAGTTGTTTAACTTCTGGAAATTAAAGTTGGCAGCACAGCAAATATATTTTGAAATTTGTTAAATATAGGATTCTTATATGTTAAATAAATGATACCAAACTTTATAGTTACTCTATTGGACCTCATGATGTATCATTTTGAACTACCGGCTATCTGTTAGGCTTTATCTGCCTGCAAAATCCATTTCTAATTCAGAACATATCTACTTTGTGATCACTTGCCAGAAATCTATTCCCAAGTTTCTCCTTATTTTAGTGAAATATCTCTGCCTCAGCACCTTTCCCAAGGTGGCTGATCTAATCATGGCACTATCAGTTATCACTTCTCATTTCCTTCGATAGCCTTGTCAAACGCAATGCACTGCCTACCAAAATGACATTCAAATGTTCCCACTGACCAAAGCTATTTCCCTTTTTTACACTGTAGAACTAGAATTAAGCAGAGCTTCTTAACTATATTCCTTTCTCTCCAAATTAGACCTAGAAGTGTGACTTGTATTAACCTAGAATAACCACATTATCTATAGTAATTAGGTTTCATCTATATTAACCATCTGGATAGTGAACCCTACATTCACCACCTCTTTGGTATCTCATTCCTAGACAGAAGAGCAATGCTTCTGTTTTGCCAACTGGCAAGAGGGTACTGACTTGTCATCATAGAAATAAAATTTGTCACCTCATTGTTCCCAACCTCTGTGCTTTCATGTTTTTTTTAAACTGTATATTTCATTGTATGCAAAGGTCAGAACATACAAAGCAGAACAATTGTATTTCTCACTGCAGGAGTCATGTGGGCAGCTAAGTCTCTGGTTTGTTTAAAAGAGTTTTCTGTGGACACCAGGCCAACAAGAGAACCTTTAAGCCTATTTGTAGGGAGGGAACCTTCTAGCGCAATCCTAGTAGCTATTTTAATAAGGGCTATACTTGGAGGTACTCCCTCCACTCCTAGGGGTACATGTACCCACCTGCACCCTTGAATCCCCTGCAGGATTCTGCCAGTTAATGCAGTTGAACTGTTGGGAGCCCTCACTGAGTACACAGTTCCTTTTCTCTATCAAATCACTAACTGGACACTCACCAGAGTTGTCTCTGACAGAGCCCTTTCCTTAAGAGCCAGGGAGGGAACCTTTAAATTTGACTGAATGGAGCTTCCCTCAGATGGTTCCACTGCTGATGTTTGCATGTACCATTCGCTCCCCCTCCCTGGCACCAAGCAGGGCTTCTCCCCAGCTCCAAAATATATGCTGCCCCACCCAGTCTCTTTCAAGGAGTTTTATTTTCTTAACAGAAGCAAGTAAACCGAAAAACAGTCATTTAACTCAGTCCTCCCTTGCAGGTTTCAGCCCACACCCCACAGGGGCCTCTGACAGCTTCCCAGTTCTGACCAGCTCTGCCTCCTTTGGGGGACAGCAGCCCCAGGGCTGTCTCCCTGAGCACCTGACCCCCTGCTTCAGGCACAGCCTGTCCTGATAAATCTGCCTCTTCCTTTCACTAGCAGCCCTTTATAGTCCCCAGTGTAGCCCAGAGCCCTTTAATTGGCTGGAGTGGACTTACCTGCTCTGATGCATGGGAGCTGGTCTGAGTCTATCCACAGGGACCAGCTCTCCTATGACATACCCCCCCACACACACACTTTGCAGAAGGGAAAAAAGAAGGTGGCCCCCAGGGTTACTCTCAGGGCCCCCCCGCCCCCAAATCCACCATAACATTCAGTAACAACATTCATTACAACCCTCCAGGCTTCAGATCTTTTCCTAAGCCAACCAAAATATTCCCCTCTGTGGCTTAACATAATGCCAATGTTTCAACCATCACTTCCCATGAGTCCCAACCTGTCACAGACTGTTCGCCGAGTCCTGGAAACCATAGGAAAGTCCTTCCAAGCATAAACTCTTGATCCCATTCACCCTGAGGCTTTTGTGGTGGGGCCAGAGTCACATATGCAGCCTCACCAGGCACCGTCAATACATCATCTTATCTCCATCTCCTGAACATCGGGGCCGCTGCATGCCTATGCATTTTCATTTCTGCACACAGAGGCTCAACCTCACTCTCAAGTTCACATGAACCAGGAGGACTAAACCTTCTTTTTCCTCCTCGGTGAATTCAAGATCTATGATAAGTTATTTTTTCTCAAACTTGAGATTCTGTAACTTCCTTTCTGCTGACTCCTTAACTGAGAGGAATGGCTGGGAGCGAGGCATCCTCTGGGACCTAAACTAGATGCAATTTCTGACAGGATCAAATTTGTATTTGGCTCTCAGTTCTTCAGCTGCACAGATCTTCTTTGCCTTACAGGCTGGGAAATAACCACAGGCTGCTTCTTCTCACGTTTGTAGTATACAAATGCTTTTACTTTCTCTTCCCTCATTTATTGTGAAAAGAAACCATGTAACTAAGAACAGGGGTTGAAGACACGTGATACCACCAGCGCTAGTAAAATGGATACTGATGTCTGGTTTACTTTTGGCTTTAAAATTAGCAAATGCTTTTAGTTTTACTACAATAGCAAGAAATATCAATTTTCCAGGGTATTGACTGGCCATTTCCGTGGATTTTGAAGGGTTCACCATGTAATTTCTGTAAAATAGTAATCCTAAATCTTAATTTATAGGGAATGGTAGGAAATTCATTGTCAGAACGTTAATAGGACTCTAGTCTATACTGCTGTTATTGCTTTTAAGTAGAGCTTGGCACCTTCATGAGATATACCAGAATGATATCTTGCCGACATATAAAGGCTTTGTATAAGAAAGTGACTAAAAGATTTTAGACACAACAAATCCTGCATTTTGGCAGGGGATCAGACTAGATGACCTTTGTGGTCCCTTCTAATTCTACGATTCTATGATTAGACATTATGGTGCTAGGCATATTAGAAATGCATAAGAAAAGACATGTTAACCACATCTGGGCTATCATCATGTTGTAAAAGCCAATGTGTTTTAAGTCATTAATTGAGTAAAGTTGTGTCTGAAAGCTGCGTTGCTATAATTCTGTCAAATTCTGCTCTCAGTCACAATGGTGTCAACTGACAGTAACTCGTTTGACGCTGGTGTAAAAAGAGATCAGAATTTGGCTGTTTGTTATTAGTTGATTGGTTTAGATGCTTGATATCAGCGTCATCAACAATGGGCCACATTCTACTCACATACGCTATTTAAACCAAGAGGGCTATATTCGGATTATTGTTATTCAGAGGTGATCCTAAGGGAATCTGAGATATTGTAATTTAAAGCTTTTGCCAGCCCCTGCATTGTATAAATTACACCAGTTTAGACTGTGATACTCACACCCAGACCTCTCAGTTTTCCCAGATTATGTGGTGTGCACTGTATTGTATCCAGTTCGGGCTCCCCGCCCCACTGCATTGCCAGGTGTTCTTCAAGACCGGGAGCTGTAGACTGGCAGGTGGAGGAAGAAGGACATCCTACTGTATTACCTGTGGGTCCTCTGCTCCTTTCTCTCCCTTCCCTCCAAGGGAAGAGTCTGAAGAGCTGCAGCAGCTGACAGTAGATTTCAGATAAGGAAGGGGGGAAGAGGGAGCAGCTCGATAGTGTCAACATATTATTCACAGTATGAGACGGGGGAGAAGGGAGCAGAGCCAGGTCTCCAGTGAATAATGTCAAAGCCCAGCGGACTTGCTCCCTACTCAGTGTGAAATCCCCTCCTTCCCTCACAGGCTTCTTAGGGGATGAGTAGCCTAGATCTGCAGGAGCAGAAGCAGCTGGGAGGCCCTGGGTTCTAGGAGGGCCCTGGCAGAAGCAGCCACCACCGTTCCCCACGTAAGGTTGCCAACTTTCTAATTGCACAAAACCAGACACTCTTGCCCTGACCCCTACCCCGCCTCCGAGGCCCTGCCCAGGCCTCTCCCTTCTCTGAGGCCCTTCCCCCACTCACTCCAGCCCCCCTCCCTCCATTGCTCACTTTCCCCCACCCTCACTCACTTTCACTGGAGTGGAGCAGGGGGTTGGGATGTGGGAGGCGGTGAGGGCTCATGCTGGGGGTATGGACTCCGGGGTGGGGCCAGTAATTAGGGGTTCAGGGTCTGGGAGGGGGTTCCGACCTGGGGCAGGGCGCTTGGGGTGTGGGGTCCGGCCATGCGGCGCTTACCTCAGGCGGGTCCCGGTCAGTGGCACAATGGGGCTAAGGCAGCCTCCCTGCCTGCCCTGGCTCCATGCGCTCCTGGAACTGGCTGCCATGTCCAGCCCCTAGGTGGAAGCATGGTCAGGCAGCTCTGCACAGTGTGTGCTGCCCGTGCCTGCAGGCGCTGCCCCCACAGCTTCCATTGGTCGCAGCCAATGGGAGCTGTGGAGGCGGCCCTTGGGGCAGGGGCAGCACACGGAGCTTCCCTGATTGCACTTGCGCCTAGGGGCTGCAGGGACCTGCCGGTCGCTCCGGGGAGCTGCGAGGAGGGTAGGCAGGGAGTCTGCCTGAGTCCCGGACCCCTGCTGCACCACCAATTGGACTTTTAATGGCCCAGTCAGCAATGCTGACCGGAGCCACCCAGGTCTCTTTACGATTGGGCATTCTGGTTGAAAACCAGATGCCTGGCAACACTATCCTCATATCATACATCCAAATTAAGAAGGGCATGGCAGAAATTAATTGTGTGTGTGAGGAACTTGTATTCATTGCGGGGATGGGAGGGAGGATAAACTGTGGGGAAGGGCTGGCATGAAGTGGGGAGGAGGCATGCGGCATAGCATGAATTATATGGAGGGTTGCTTTAATTCAGGGCTTCATTAATTATTTTGAGAGGTGGCCTAAACAGGAACTACCCCTTCCACCCTAAATCCTCCTCTATATGAGAAGCCCTGATAGACCTCTTCTCTCTTCAGCAGCCTAGATAAAGACCTCTCCAAGCCACCTATCTTGGCTCTAAATGACCTGAATATGGGATACCTGTGTTGTGTTGTGCTACAAACAACAGATTAGAATGGGGTGGGGTTTTTTAGTATAAAACCTGTTTTTAAGAATTTTTTCCCACAGTGTGAACCAAATAAACCCATCCTGTATCTGTAACAGACCAACATACGTGGCCATCATTAATTAGCCTGTTACAAGTTGTAAAATGGGGCTCTTTTAAAAAAAAATCAAATTTGTTATTTATGTGGCTCAATGTGCAACAAAAGCCAGATGTTCTATATTGTGGTCATTTGTCACATATTTTGATGACTTGTATCACACACGAGCAGGCTTCCAGGGGGAGAGGTATGCTCACACGCCCCCACCGACATGTAACTTGCACTCCATTCACATCACCTTTGGATTTGACCTGTTGACTACAATGGGGTTACACAGGTGTAACAGAGGAGAATATGACCCAACAAAATTTATTGTAGAATGAGGTATTTTGTGTCCTAAACTGGTAATTTTCAATGCAGCTAAATAATGAGGACACTGTCTTTACGATTTAAAAAGCTGTTCATTGGTGCACTTTTTTTTCCCTAGCTATTTCTTCACTGTAGGAAGGTAAAGAAATCTGTGATAAAATAATAATTAAATACTGACAGTACTAAATTTCCTCCCAGCATGAGTTGGCAGCAGTTACAAACTAAAACATTAGGTGGCTTTTTTTTTTTTTTAAAGCCAGATTAAATACCTCTGTAGGTTTTTCTGATTAGCTATTCTTAAAAGGATATGTGGCAGTAATAAAAGGGTATGCTTGACAGCAACAATTGGTTTTGGAGGAGAAGGTAAAATACTCAAGTTCTAATGTGTATATGGGTATGCTTAAAGGAATTTCTTGCTGATCTTTGCTGGCAGGATGTATATGGTACTAATCATCAGTTTCTAACAATCCCCAAGAAATCTACTGGCCAGGAAATAGCCATTATGTTATGTTTCTGGAAAGAATAGTTAGCAATGAGTAATGTGTTTATGTTTTTTCAGTTTTTTGTTTTGTTTGTTTGTTTTGTCTTGGCCGGATAGAGACAGCTGTTTTCCCACTTTTGAGTTGAATTGCCTATGCCTATACTTAGTATTATAGTAGCATCTACAGGGCTAAATCAAGATTCAATGTCCCTCTGTGCTAGGTGCTGTACAAAAAAACATAAATAACATAGTTCCTGCCCCAGAGAGCTCACAATTTAGGACAATGACAAGATGCAAAAGGTGGCAGTTGTTTGTAGGCATCATGCCAGAGGTAGGTTTTAAGTAGTGATTTGAAGGAGGACAAGGTGGTGGCGTCTCAGATTTTGACAATGCCCTCTGCATCATTTCTTGTTCCGTTAAAGCGCTGTTGTGTGAACAATTCCGGAGAGACCAAAAGGACTGCAAACTGAAGATGGGCACAATCTTCCATTTTTTTGCACATCCAAGATTTCAGTGGCTCTTACTGGTTCATTTTTCTTTCAGCTTCTTCTTCATTTTACTTTCAGCTTGTTCTTGTAACTGGCCACTTTCACTTGGCCTTAAATTTGCCTTCTCTCCAAACAAGTTGGGGCTTTTGACCCGCTGAATCTTCTTATTCTTCCAGTTTTCTCTATATTGATATTTTTAGTCACTAAGTCTGGTCACACTTAAGTCCATTCTGGTTCTAGGCCTGTTCTCAGGCCTACTAGTATCGCCCATTTTAAGTGTAAGGAATATCTCTGAAATCTGCAATATCCTTAGAATGAACTGTTTAAGTGCACCCACTGGAGATGGTTGTACTTCCTGCCTGTGGTGGCCCCCGTGATGTCTGAGCACCTCACAAACTTTATTTTCTCAACACCCCTGGGAGATAGGACAGTTCAATTCTCCCCATTCAAATGCCTTTGAAAATCTGGCCCTAACTGTCTTGGCCAGTGTCCCATGGGACAGCTGTGCTGAAGCAGGGAATTGAACCCTGGATCTCAGGCTAGCACCCTAACCATTGGGCCATCCTTTATCTCTGATAGGATTTTCTGACAAGAATAATCTGCACTGGGATTTGGCATAGGGCCGTGGTTGGATGGCTAGATCAGGATGTGGGGGCTCATTGATGCTGCTTGTACTCCTGTCTGCATCCAAAAGTTGCATAAGGCCTGAATTTGGCTCATATATTGTACTCTTACTGTACATGTTATTTCTGTGAAATGGAAGAAAGGTTCATTTTGAAGTGGCTCAAAGAAGGCTCAGCATCATGTGATTAAGCCTTTTCTTAGCATTTTCATTAGAATCTTCCAAGGGCAACTGGGCTATTTGTCTTTCCTCAGGGAGCAATAGAAGTTATAAATATATATTTCTCTTCTCTATGTATTACAGAAAGCAATTTATCAGGAAGAGTCTTTCCAGTTTAATCTCCAGATTATCTGGATTTTTTTCAAGGATAAAGCAGTTAAATTATCAACCGTTCCTAAATCGGACAAGGCTGGGGACCATGTGTGAGCATGTGTGTGATATATATCTGAACAGCACAGCTTTAGAATCCCGAGTTCCAGTCATCTATTCTATCTGAGCCTGTTACTCACCCGGGGTGAACGCACAAGCTCCTATGGAACTGCTGTCAATGGTACTCTCTGGACTGGCTTTCAGTAGTCTAAAATAGATGTGCAGTCAGATCCCTATCCCCTTGGAAACATGCCTGGTCTGGCCAGCCCAAGGAAAGGTTGTTTTCTGCATTTGTAAGAGATGTGCTTTTTCAATTTATATGTAGGGTCCAATTCTTAAGAACAAGGACATAAATAAGGGCCAAAATTCCATTTCTCTCTTGTGCCAAGATCTACTCACAAAGGAGAGGCAGAAGGTCAGTTAGGGAGCTAGTTACAGCAATCTGATTCTCAGGATGTTCCAGTTCATGCTTTGGCATAAGTTAGAGCAACCTAGAAGCTGCTCTGATTTATACCAGCTGGCCATAGTCCCCAAGGGCCCATGAACCTGTTAAAATTCAGCAGAATGCATGTACACTCTGCCTGTCCCAAACCCTACATCTCACATATGATGGGAGGGAGCAACTGGTGTAGGAGGCAGGTATTCTGCTTTATGGCAATTGAGAGCTCTTCTACACACTGGGAATTCTCAGTATGGTAGGTAGGGCAGAATTCTGCCACTTCTCACCACCCAAACGGCGTAAAGTAACTGAATAGGGGGCAAGAGTGTAGGGCTGCCTTACCATGAGGCGAACTGAGGTGCCAGACTGGGGAGACAGGGAGGCGCCACTAGGACCCAGAGTGTAGAAAATTGTGTCTGCTGCTGGTGCATATGTATTCTCTCTGCTCTAGATGCACAGAGATGGTGGAGTGCTGTGCTGGAGGAAGGAGGGCACAAGATACATAACAGGCAGGCAGGAGAAAAGGTGAGAGGGAATAACAGAAAGCAGCAGGAGCTGTAGGGAGAGAGAGGAGGAGGAGCCTCTTATGTACCTCTCTAGCACCCCAGGAGCCTGGACTGATTAACACCAGCTTCTCAGGGAGCTTCCTGTTTCCTACTGCTTTCCTGAATCCACTTGAGGAGAACAGGCAGTCAACTGAAGTAGTAGGAGCCAGTTAGGCCCTTAAGATTCTGATATCTTCCCTCACTCAGACGCTGTTATCAGCCTGCTTATTTGTTCCCTTCAAATGAGTGTTGAGAGCCACTATAGCTGGCACAGAACAGCAGTCATGAGTGAAAGAAGAAAATGCCCCTCTGGGGCAGCATTCAGAAAAAGAAAGAAAGCAAAGGAAGCTTTTCTATCTAAGCAGGAAGGAGCTCTCCTGAGATACATAGACACAAATGTTCATGGTGAGCCTTCTGGCCCCAGTGAGGATGAGAGTGGTGAGGAGATGCCTGATCTTCCAGTTAGTCAGAGTGCAGGTGACCTGGCAGCTACTGCAGCATCCATATCTCCATCTCAAATGAATGTAACCATGCACATTCCTTTGAAGAAGAGTGTAGATCAGAGAAGAGTGTGGTGGAGGCGCAAGAAACAGCTGCTGCCGAGTTTAGTTCCTTAAGTCTAGGTGATCCAGGACTGTGGACCCACTTGAGCAGTAGCCTGAGCCTTGTACTGCATGGGCCACAGCAAGTGAAAAACCTCATGTTCCTCAAAGACAATGAAAATAGAAGTTTCCATCCAACACATTACTGGCATGAAATCCCCAATGGTGAGAAAGTGGAGAGGCCATGGCTTATGTACTCAAAAACCCAGAATGCTGCATACTTTTTTGTTGCAAACTCTTCCAGTCTAATGTTCCAGCCACATTGGGTTCTACAGGAACAAAGGACTGGAAAAATCTGGCTAGAAATCTGACATGCCATGAGAAGGCAGCAAATCACCAGAGAGCATTCCATAGGTGGAAAGAGCTTGAGAGGAGACTAAGGTTAAAGGCCACCATAGATGATCAGCATCAAGAGAAGATTGCATCAGAGTCTCTTTACTGGCAAAATGTTCTGAAAAGGCTCATTGCCATTGTGAGAATGCTTGCTACCCAAAACCTAGCACTGCGTGGCACTTCAGATCAGCTGTATGTCCCAAACAATGGAAACTTCCTTAAAATTGTGGAGTTGATGGCTGAGTTTGATGCTGTACTCCAGGAGCATCTAAGAAGAGTCACCACCCAAGAAATGTACACACACCACTACCTTGGAAAAACAATTCAAAATGAGATCATACAGTTACTGGCAACAAAAGTCAAACAGAAGATTGTGGCAGATCAGAAGTCAGCAAGATATTACTCTGTTATTCTGGACTGCACACCTGACATCAGCCATACGGAACAAATGACTTTAATGGTGCATTTTGTAACAACAACAGAACCTAGTGAAAATGTCCCTGCAATGGTGACTGTCGGAGAGCATTTTCTAGAATTTATTGATATACAGGAGCTGGTGTGACAAATGTGCTTCTTAAAAGCTGGAAGATACGGGATTTGCGATAGCTGACATGAGAGGTCAGGGCTACGATAATGGTGCCAACATGAGAAGAAAGAACAGAGGAGTGCAGACACGGATCCGAGAGTTAAACCCTCGAGCTTTTTTTGTCCCATGCAGTTCTCATTCATTGAACTTGGTGGTCAGTGATGCAGCATCAGCTTCTAGTGAGGCTGCTGAATTTTTTTATGTAATTCAGAGCATCTATGTATTTTTCTCTGCATCAACTCATTGATGGCAAATTTTGAAGCAACATCTGGGAACATCCTCTTTGACACTGAAACCACTGAGTGCCACACGATGGGAAAGTCGAGTGGAGGCGATAAAGCCTATCAAACACCAAATTGCGAAATAGATTATGCCATAGTTGCCATTATGGAGGATAATGCTATGAAAAGAACTGTTCGTGGGAGAACAGTGGCAGAGGGAAATGGAATCACCAGAAACATACATAACTTTCAATTTCTGTGTGGCTTAGTGTTGTGGCATGACATACGGTTTGAAATAAATGTTATAAGCAAGAGACTCCAAGGTGTTGACCTTGATATATCTGAAGCAATGTAACAACTGGACAAAGCAAAGTCATACCTACAGTCTTACTGGTCAGATGAGGGATTTCAAAATGTTCTGAAGAGTACACAGAAGTTGGCAGAGGAACTTCACACTGAAATTATTTTCCCACCCAATCAAGAATACAAGAGTCACCGAAGAAGAAGACATTTTGATTACGAGGCAGGGGATAATCCCATAAGAGACCCCAAACAACAATTCAAAGTTGAATTCTTTAACCAGGTGCTAGATTATGCAATACAGTCAGTTGAAGAATGTTTCATGCAGCTCAAGGAACACAGCAGTATATTTGGGATGCATGATATTCCAAAACTCCTCGCTATACCTGAAGACGACCTACACCAGCAATGCAGGGCACTAGAGACAGTGTTGACACATGATGACATGCGCGATATTGATGCGAGTGATTTAGGTGATGAACTGAAAGCCCTTTCAAGATACATTTCAGCAGGATCAACTCCAAAGGCTGTTCTGGAATATATGTGCACAAATAAAATGACCACCCTCTTTCCAAATGCTTTTGTTGCTCTGCGCATACTTCTAACACTTCTTGTAACAGTTGCCACTGGAGAACGCAGCTTCTCCAAGCTGAAGTTAATAAAAACACATCTACGCTCCACAATGACATAGGAGAGGCTGGTTGGCCTTGCAACCATCTCAATAGAGACTGTGGACCTTCAGGATGCAGTTCAAATCTTTGCAACCAAGAAGGCACAGAAACAGATAAAAATGCCAGTGTTTACTATGCAGACAAGAAAAGTTACATTTGCTGTTCAGGAGTTTGAAAGTTAAGTGTTACTTAAAATTTTTGAACAAGGCATTTTAAGTTGTTAGTTCTCCTTTATTGGGGTGGGTAGCAGAGCAGTACCATGAGTGGAATAAAACAGGAAGAAGGCAGAATTGAGACCTTTCAAAGTTTTGGCCCAAGCGAGGGGGTTTGGGGACGTCATTTGAGCTCCCCACCTCAGGTGCCAAAATGTTGTGGGCCAGCCCTGAGTGTGACACCAAATCTTCAAACTTCCTACAATTCTTATGTAGGGTAAGGGAGGATACTACGGTCAGGTGCTTACAGTACTTATACTATATTAGCATTAATAATTCATATATTGACATTAAGGTACTTGACACTGTACAGTGGAAGGTCAGAGCCAAGCAGGTAATAGATCATGAACCTTTTATAACTTGTCTTCACTGGAATTTAACCTTGTCTGAACACAGTTGTCAGCTATCGTATTAGCTGACCTTGGGCCAAATATGGTTTAGTTGTCAATGTGGACCCAGACAAACTATATGCAGCACCAGGTCAACTAATATAATTGTTGACAACCATATTCAGACAGGCTTAGTTTTGTAGCACACACTACTAAGCCATAGGTGAGATACAGTACTCACCATAGCTGCATATTGGCTCACTCATTAAGCGCACTTTCAAAAGTGACTCTCTATTCTATGTTGGGCTGATCAATCGAAGCCTATGCTACTTGTCATTTGGTGCCCTTTAATGGATTGTGCCCCCTAGTGGCATGTGTGCTATTTTGTGCACCATACAGTCTGGGACATCTGAGTGACTGCTCGCACATCCATCTCTCAACGAGAAGGGCTGCTGTTTTACATTGTCAGCTGTTTATGGCATAATCATAGAATCATAGATTGGGATGAAGACACATTTTATTACTTTGGTGTGCGTTTGTATGCTGATTTTATTACCTCATTTTTAAAGGGGGAATGCTCCAGGCGTCCAGTGCCAGAAATACCTAAATTTTAATAATCAGAATAATAATTTCTAATAAATAATAATACTGAGCACTTATAGTTATGTAGTAATGTCAAAGCACTATGCAAACAATCATTAAGACTTTTGTGTGAAGGGGTGTTAATTTGTAGCAGAAATTGTTACCTGCCTTAACACGTTTAGAGCCTGAAGCTGACATCTTTATTCAGGCAAAACACCCATTGTTGAAAAGTGATGGCTTGCCTGAGTGAGGACTGCAGGATCAGGCCCTAATTGCCTTCCAAACTCTTCCAAAGTGAGATTTGTTTATACTTTAATATATTGAAGCCCTGCTTAGCCATTCCAGATGGAAATCTCTTTGGTTGAAATTATAAGAGAGATGAGAAGGAAAAGTGTCAAGATTTTGTAACACTGCAGGAAGTCATTGTTTTCTACCCCATGCCATTTGTAAAACAGAACAGTTTCTGATCTAATTCTACATTTCTCTGTCTCTCTCTTTCCTGGAATCTGAATCTACAGTTAGGGCCAGGACCTCAGCTGGTGTTTCTCCACTGCAGTCAGCAGAGCTCTGTTAATTTGCACCAGCTCAGGATCTGGCGCCACATCTTTAAACTGGTAAACTCCTAGGTTTAACACACAGAATGTAACCATAGGCATTTGTTTCACTTTTCATAAGCAAGATATTTACAGTTACAAATAAGTTATTTTTGTAGCATACACAGGGCCTAAACGCTTTTAGACAGAGAAAAGCGTTATTTATGTGTAGGGTGCTTACCGCCAAAGAATCTGAGCACCTCAAATACATGAATGAGTTCATTCCTGCTACCTTCCTGTGAGGCAGGGAATATTGTCATCCTTTTACACGGGGAGCTGGGGCTTGTAGTCTGGACAGGTGACCACAATTTGAAGTGGGTCAGAAGTGAGTCTGATTTTCCTGACAAAGTTAATAAATGATACCAGACCTAAAAGGAAGTGTTTTCTGCAATGATGCAGCTCTGTACAATGGAGGGACCAAATTTTGGACCCACATTATGTGGGAGTTAAGGTGCATAAGTCCCTTAATTTTTGTGTTCTGACTCCCCACTGGCCAGCCTCTTCCTGAGGAACTATTAAGTAAGGTCCTTCAGTCTGATGTAGATCACTTCTCATGAATACTATGCACCATCGATTTTGTGTGGTTGGAATTTCATTATCAAATTGCCACTCACATCTTTCTGCCCTGCTAAAATTACTTTGTGCTCTGGCTGTGGATGTCCTACAGGCATAATTTTAAAGGTATTTCCATTACTTGCCTTTCCAGTCTGATGGGGTATAACTAAGAGATGTAAGTGGCTGGGTGCTCTACACCTGGGTTTGTGTCACAACCTCTCTGATTGTTTGGATGAAATAATCACTGAAGACTTCCAGGACCATATCCTCAGCTAGTGTAAATCGTCATAGTTCCATTGAGTGCAATGGAGCTATGACGATTTATGCTAACTGAGGATCTGGCCCTTGGGATTTACTTAGTTTACAATATTCTGAACTCTGTGGCTAGTATTGTTGAGGAGAAAACAGCTGCAGATACATTGTCTAATCTGACTGTCAGGTTTGGAGGTCTATGGCCAAACTTTTTGTATGGAGGCCTATTGCCAAGCTATAACCAGAAGTTTCACCTTCTTCAAGGACACAGTGATATTTTCCCTCCTACGCCAAGGAGAAATTGTTGTATTCTTCTTCTGTTTGTAGCTTAAGCAGACACAAGCCTTTAGACAGATTGGCTCAGCAGACATCTTCCTCACTTAGCAGAATGGATGAAAAAATTCCAGTTACTTGTCTAGAAATGGGGGAATTTTTCCTGTGGACTCTTCACTGTTGTTTTCTTGTGCACAGTGAATGATCTCTGTACGTACACAGTTCATACTTTTACATTTCCAACAAGGGGATCTCTAACATTGACTGTTATTGCATAAGACTAGATAAGGTGAAGGTGACTTTGATTGCCATTTTGGTTTAGGACACTCTGTCTTTCCTACTTCAATGCAGATGAAAGTGGTGCTTCTCTTTAAGTGCATGTTTGCTTCTTAGACCTCCAGTTGACAATCTGATGCTTCACTTGAGTCCAAACCTTGATCTTGCAGGGAGCAAGTTACCTCAGAAAGGAAAAGGGTATTCAGAGCCTGTTCTGGGCATTTTTATTGCAGTGTTTTGATGGATGCTCTGAAGTTTCCCTATCTATTACAGACTTGATTTGGGATTTACCTTTTGCAGTACATTAAGGTTTTTAATTTGCCTCAGAATATTAACATTTCTGTTTCAAGCTTTGGGGAGCAAGCATTCTGAGCTTGATTATGAACATTAGGTTAATGCAGAATCCCACTCTGAGGTTCTCCTAGATTTCCATGTGCTTGTTTAGAGGCTCTTCAGAGGTTCTTAGCTTTAATTGCCATTATGTGAGCACGCAGAAATAAGGACCCAAGTGTCTTATGAATTATTCTGTTCACAATTTCATTTCTAGATCTTCTCAGAGCTGCTCTAGGTTTAATTATATGAGGGTTAGTGTAAAATATAAAGGTTTTCATTTGAATGGAAAGTTCATTCTCTTGTCACATTGCCAAAATGCTTAGTGAATATCCATTTGTCAGTCTTAGGAAGTTTGCTGAGAATTTTTTGTCATTTGTGCTATTATTTTTTGCAAGCAGTTTATTTACCTTGGACTCTAACTCTTCAAACAGAAATAGAAGTGTAGTTGTATGTATAAAGGGTAACATTTTCAAAATGGCCCAAGTGGTTTAGGAGCATTAACTTCCATTCACTTTCAGGAAGACTTAGGCTCCTAAGTGCCTGAGTCACTTTTGAAAATAGACTTAGGCTCTTAAGGCACTTAAGAGCTTTTGAAAAGGTTGCTCAGAGTGTTAGAAGACATCAGCAGAATGGGTGTAGGAACTCCGATTCTGACATCTGAACATGTAACTGAAAACAAGCTGAACGCCATCTCT
This sequence comes from Trachemys scripta elegans, assembly GCF_013100865.1. Classification (NCBI taxonomy): domain Eukaryota; kingdom Metazoa; phylum Chordata; order Testudines; family Emydidae; genus Trachemys; species Trachemys scripta. The sequence continues at coordinate 32,495,925 of NC_048301.1, forward strand.
ACAGCTCCCATATCATGCCATCTCAGAGATCCCCTGGGGCAGCTGAAATTACTGCTCCAGGACCTGACCTCACTGAAGTCAATAAGAGCCTCCAGCGAGTATAGCGAGGTCATTGATCTAGAGGGCAACCCAAAAAACGTAAACACTTCTAGAACAGAACAAAGAATTGGTGGCTGGAGAGAGGCTGACTACCTCCCTCCAGCTGTATAGAGTTCCCAGATTGGCTGCTAGCTCCTTGGCCCTAAAGGTTTTGGCTGTCACTGAGAGGAATAGAAGCTCACTTCTGGTGCACAGTCACTGTCACTCATTTTACTTCTGAATCCTGTCTGCAAAGAGGTGTAGGGCTGTGAAGTTGGGGAGCTGCTGCTTACATCAGGAAAATGAGTCTAAAATGTAAAGAAATAGGGGGGTTCGTTTTATTTGGGGAAGGGTTGTTTTTGTTAATCAGGAACTGTCCTATTAATACCTCTTAAAGTGGTATGTATGTTAGCAACAAGTGCTCATTGGGCAATTGTTAACTGAGTTTAAAACCTATATTGACTACAATAAAACAACACTAAGGGCTGAAATTTGTCCTGTATTGCATGGTAGGAGCATAGGGAGTTTCTTACTTCCCCCACGACATTGCCATGCATCAGCACATATCCACCTACTGCTGCTTTTGCCTAATGACACACAGGAGCTCCAAGTGGGTGTAGTCTGCTGCTTATCAGGCATGTGGCCAGCCCCCACGTATGTATGCTGAGATCTACAGCACACACTAACCAGGGGTGCTTGCTGCACCTTTATACAAGAACCTTTTTGAGTCCCTCCATTGACTCCCTTTTGCCTTCCAAATTTCAGTTTCTTGTCCTTGCCTTCAGGGCTCTGCACAACTCCATCAATCTCTACTCTTGTTTCTTACTACATTCACTACACGTCCTTAACTCGACTGATGAAGCCCGCCTCCCCTTCTCCTAATTCTCCATTTCCTGGTCAGTCTCATGCCATATTCCGTCTTACCACGTATACCATCTTCCCTCCTCACCCTTTTCAAACCCTTCCTTGAAACTCATTTACGGACGTAGGTGACATTTTTTCATTGAAACTTTTTGTAATGGACTTTTGACCAAAGTGCAAAATTTTGTGTTAATTTTTCATTTTCAATCTTCTGTTTGTTTCAGTGAGAGACTGAAAACCAAAAAGGGTTTGGTTTTCAGTAAAAACTTTCATTTTAGGTCAGAGTTTTTGATTTACAAAAAAAAAAACACCCTCTCAGACATCGGTGGGCAAGTGTTTGTTTGTTTTTTGTTTTGTCAAAAACCAGAAAAAAATTAATGGGAAATTTCTCATGAAAAACAATTGAGATTTTTTGACCAGCCGTATTCATTTATTCCATAAAGCCCACAAATGTTCCTACCAGCAAAAAATGTCACTAAATTGGTTTTACCAACCGTCTGTTCAGACTAAACTCCTCTGGCAGGGATTGTGCTGCCTTACGTGTATTATACAGAACAGAGTACGCTGTTGGTGCTTAACAAATAATTAATGATAATACTTGTTCTGTCAGTATGGCTCAACAAGGTACTTGGATACTAAGCTAATGAGAGTGGTATTAATGCCTAGCTAGATTGGATTAGATAGACAGAACTTCCATGTCCCTCTAGTGTATCTCCAGCAGATAAAGGCAGATATAGCCCTAAATATCATCAGATAAGGAACACTGAAAAATCACATTGCTTTATGGAAGCATAAAGAAGAATCACTATGACTTTTTTATATTCTGAGATTTTACCAACTGCTCTTCTGTACTGTAAAATAAGAAAGGGGTATTTTAGAGCATTAATCTCATTACTGCCAGCTTTTTCCTTCACACAATCTTCTGCACACATTATATGTCTATGTTTTATGGTATTTTCCTGTGTGTCTTAATGATCCCTGTGTTTTGAAGAAAGAGGAGCACAGCAGATTTTCATCTTGTTTTAATCCATCACAATCAAGTTAGTTGTAAGTGATGGAGGATCTAACTGTGTGCTCAGAAACATCAGCTCCAAGCCGAAAGCTTGCTGGTTGCCCGGCAACCTCCTCTGAGGAAGATAGCTGTCCTGCCATTGGTTCCTTTTTTAGCTGAGGCAGAATATATTAGCATTACTGTTACACTGAACACAAAGGGAAAGAGAAGTGTGAGCTTAGCTCACAGGGGCTGTTAAGTTTCTCAATAGTTGACTCCAGAATCAGGATTAGATTAAATGTTTTTTTTATTCTGTCCTTGCTAAAGCTGTTAATTTAACTGACTTCATAATGTCAATTTGCTAACAATGACTTAAAGCTCAGTTATATTACTTACGTAGCTCTTCCTCCTCCCACAAGCAAAGGGAGAGTCTTAAAGGCACACTGTCAGGATAACAATATATATTTTAAAATGCCCATTATCTATGTTACAAATAAGACTGTAAGTTATTAAAACTGAATGACTGTTACATGTCTCATGGACTTTTCACTCTATATTTGTTTGTTTAATTTTTTAATTTCTCTCAGCTTGAACAATGATAATACTCCAGTCTGTTTCACTTTTCTGTGTGTTTCCTTTCCACAGATTCTCGTGCATTAGGCTCAAAGCTACAGTGTTTGGATTTCAGACACTTATGGAGAATGTTTAAAAAGTTTCTGCTGAAATAAAAAAATCGTGGGCACATTTCTGATGAACAACTTTTATAAAATCTAAATTCTGCAATCAAATTTAACTTGACAGTGTCCCTTTAATTCCATAGAAAATTTAGTTGTTATATTACTTATTTATTCACTTATATGCATTTCTTTAAAATATGTGCTCGAGGTGAATTTACAATGATTACAAAATAACGTCTTAAGCCAAATCTTAAAAAACAACAAAAAACCTGTATAGTTCACATTTAGGGCCTGATTCTCTCACCTTTATTTATGTGGAGAAGTACTTTACTTATGCCTTGATCCAGCGAAGTGGTTAAGAATGTACTTAACTTTAAGCCTGTGAAAAGTACCATTGAACCCAATGGAACTACTCACAGGCTTAAAGTTAAACACAAGCTAAAGTGCTTTGCTGACTCAAGACCTATATGAATGTTCCTATTGAAATCAATGAGACTACTCTTGTAAGGTCTTGTAAGCCCATAGAAGTCAGTGAAAAGACTCTCATTGACTTGAATGGACTTTAGATCAGATCCATATTAAGGAGCTTGTCAGTGTGAATTTGGATAGCAGAATCAAGCCGTTATATATGTATTTGCAGGAAGGGAGGACATGACATTCGGCAGTATTGAGCTGTATGTGAAATAGTTTATTCTAGGCTTATATATGTGGTGATTACCTGCCATTCTGAACGTGCTTTCGGGTAGCAAGCTGTTTATCAACTGGCTATTGAACTTGTTATTTCCTAAAGCGTATGGCATGTCACTCTTGATTGAAAAGCTGTTGTTTTGTCTCCTTATCCTTCAGTCTTACATACATTCTTTTCTGCTTGTTCTGTAAAATCCTTCAACTCCAGGATTGATAACTTCCATCAAATAGATAGCGGAGTTCCGTTCAATGACAATACAATTGTTTTTGTCTGGGCTGTTTCTGGATTGACTGTATGCTGCATGGAAGAAGAGATGACTACTTGTAAGCAGAACATCAGGTGGCTGAAATTATTAGGAAAGAATGTGTCCACAAGACCCATTAACATGCTTGTCAGGAAATAAATGAAGACCACAAAGGATTAACCCCACTGTTTCCCAAGATAGGGATGTGGCATCATATTTAAGGGGATGGAGGAGAAGGTCGATAATGGTGAGAAAGTCTGCATAAGCCAGTCTTCACCCTATCTGTACTGCAAATGTGCTGTTGTAGCAGGTGGCTTCTTGAAAATTGCTCACCTTCCTGACCTTCTCCTTCCATAGCCCCTGAAACATGTGGCTATGGGAGCAGCTCCTATGTACACAGCTATTGTTTAAAGTATTAGGTGAAAGAACTATGAACAGTTTGTCAGAAATATTTTTTGCATCAGAAAGGGGGAGATGTGGGGTGTTATCCTGCTTCTATTGAAGTGAATGGCAAAACTCCCTCCAGACTCCAGAATATATATGCCTATATGGATGCACACTCATCTGTTTGGCTGGGCCCAGCAAAAATTACTTTCTCTTCTGCTAGAAAATGTTATTAATCACTGGTCAATTCCCTTAGTCTTGCCTATGTACAGGGATGTCTTAGAAGTTCTCTGGAGTAGGGACAGTTATTTTTATTTTGTATCCATTTGTATAGCACTTAGTACACTGGGGCCTTTTTCTTTGGTTGGGGCCCTTAGGTGCTAGAGCAATACAGATAATAAATACATAATTTTAAAGAAAGGTTAAGAAAATACTTGTCCCTCCCCCAGCTAGATCATCTTTTAGTTCTACTGTGGAAGTCAAATCTGCCGATTTCCCTAATTGGCTTCACCTAAAGAAAGAGAATGTAATTACTATTAGAAGTAATATATTAATTTGTATTGTGGTAACACTTCAGAGCCCCAGTCACAGACAGGGACCCTATTGTTCTAGGCTCTGTACAAACACAGAATGAAAAGACAATCCCTGCCCCACATGGTCTCCCATTTTTAGGAAGGATGAATTCAAACTGGAACAGGTACAGAGAAGGGCTACTAGGATGATCCGAGGAATGGAAAACCTGTCTTATGAAAGGAGACTCAAAGAGCTTGGCTTGGTTAGCCCAACCAAAAGAAGGCTGAGGGGAGATATGATTGCTCTCTATAAATATGTCAGAGGGATAAATACCAGGGAGGGAGAGGAATTATTTAAGCTCAGTACCAATGTGGACACAAGAACAAATGGATATAATCTGGCCATCAGGAAGGTTAGACTTGAAATTAGATGATGATTTCTAACCATCAGAGGAGTGAAGTTCTGGAACAGCCTTCCAAGGGGAGCAGTGGGGGCAAAAGACATAGCTGGCTTCAAGACTAAGCTTGACAAGTTTATGGAGGGGATGGTATGATGGGATAGCCTAATTTTGGCAATTAATTGATCTTTGACTATTAGCGGTAAATATGCCCAATGGCTTGTGATGGTATATTAGATGGGGTGGGATCTGAGTTACTACAGAGAATTCTTTCCTGGGTGTCTGGCTGGTGAGTCTTGCCCATATGCTCAGGGTTTAGCTGATCGCCATATTTGGGATCGGGAAGGAATTTTCCTCCAGGACAAATGGGCAGAAGCCCTGGGTTTTTTTGACCTTCCTCTGCAGCGTGGGGCATGGATCACTTGCTGGTGGAGTCTTTGCACCTTGAAGTCTTTAAACCATGATTTGAGGCCTTCAATAGCTTAGACATAGATTAGGGGGTTATTACAGGAGTGGGTGGGTGAGATTCTGTGGCCTGCGTTGTGCAGGAGATCAGACTAGACAATCATAATGGTCCCTTCTGACCTTAAAGTCTATGACTCTATGATAATGTTTACAGTGTAAATAAATGTACTGTAATTAGGCAACTTGATTTCAAGACTTGAAACCTCAGTAAGGAACAGAATGAGAAGGCATCAAAGTGCATTTGGTCACATAGAACGGTAGAAGTCTCCACTAATAAGCTTCCATGGCATAGCAGTCAGCTGCGTTCTTTTCTAAACTGGGCATGTTTCGGGCCTTATCCTGCCAGGTGCTAAGCTCCCTCAACTCTCATTAAAATCAGTAGGAGTTGGTTGTACTCAGCAGCTGGCAGGATGGGGTCCTTAGGCAGCACTGATGAGGATAGGGAAGTGGGATAGCAGATCATGAAGCGCTCCCAAAGTAACAATAATAGGCATATGTTCACCTATTGGAGACCGTTTAATCTTTTTGAGTGAGTAATGTAATATTTATAATATTATAATAGCTGTAATAACTTGCTTAAAAATTAAAAATAGTTAATGGGTGAAGTGGAGAAAGCATGTGTAATGCTTCTCTGCTCAGCTGCTGCTGTATCCATTGCTACCCATACTTTATTCAGATGCAGCATTTTCTCCCCTTTTAGCAGTGCTGACTAGAAAGCGCATGTTACTTCAGCGCTACTGAGACTGCACTGGTTCTTATTCACTTGCACACGCAGTTCAGGGTGATGGTGGCCTATAAAGCCCTGTATAGTTTAGAAGACCACCTCTCTCACTGTGATCAGCCACAACAGTGGAGGGGAGCTGAGATGACTGAGCAAACGGTCCCTAGACAAAGCAGAGCATTCTCACTGGAATTCACAGGTCTGACCATCATGGGCACATACAGGGCAAGGTGCCAAGCCTCCCTGAGTGTCTTTTTGTTGTGTTGCTGGGCGAGACTCCTTTCTTTGGTGGATTGTACTGTTTACATGAATATTGTTGAGTTTTAATGCTGGCATCTTTTTTATAAATACATAGCTATAGCTGAGGAGAAGAATCTGTTTTTTCCAGTTCCACTTCCTGTGTTTGGCCTCTGTGCAGCACAGAAACTCACCACCACCACTATCACCCACCACCTACATGTAGCCATCAAAGCTCCTACCTAATAAATCCTCACCATAAGGGCCATGGCCTAGGGACCAGTGATTGTGATCTGATTACATTCAATATGGGCAAGCAGAGGACAGTCCAACCAGTAATATATTTACTTGGTGCCTCAAGGGCTAATTTCCCAGTGCGGAGGAAAACTATGAACAAAATAGATTAGGAGAAAAAATTAGACAGAAAAAATGTGAATAAAAATTGGGAATTCTTTAAGAAGAGTTTATTTGATGGCCACAAAGCCCCAATTCCACAATCAAGAAAGAGGACAACCATCCTGGTTCAGTGGCAAAGCTGTCATATTTGCAGATGATACAAAGATTCGTGGAGTGGTGAATATTAATGATGATGCCAGGGCAGTCAAAAGGAGGAATCTGGATGGTTTGGGCCCATTCAAACAAAATACATTTTAATACAGCCAAATGTAAAGTTCCACATCCAGGAACAAAGAGTGCAGGCCATACCTACAGGCTGTATCCTGGAAAACAGTGACTATGAAAAGGATTTAGGAGTCCTAGTGGACAAGCAATTGAAGGTGAGCTCCCAATGCAAATGCTGTGGCAAGAAGAGTTAATGTGATCCTTGGATGTATAAACAGGAGAATGGTGAATAGGAGGAGGGAGGTGATTTTTACCTCTGTTTACAGCCTGGGTGAGACAAGTATTAGAATACTGTATCCTGTTTTAGTGTACACATTTAAAAGGTCTGTTGGAAAATTGGAGAGGAAGAGCCATGAAAAATTGCCATGTAGATGCTTGGGCTCAGATTGGAGCCTGAGCTCTGGGACACTTTGAGTGTGGAGGGTCCCAGAGCTTGGGCTCCAGGCCAAGCTCAAATGTCTACGTGGCAATTTTTAGCCCTGCAGCACGAGCCTTGCGAGCCCAAGTCAGCTGCCTCGGGCCAGCCCAGCCATGCCGCGAGGCTTTTATCCCTGGGTAGACGTACCCTTAGAGAGAGACCTAAAGAGCTCAATCTGTTTAGCTGATCAAAAAGAAGATTGAGAGGTGACTTGATTACAGTGGTTAAGTACTTCACAGGGAGAAAATCCCATGTACTCAAGGGCTCTTTAATTTAGCAGTGAAACACATAACAAGAACCAGTAGCTGGAAGCTGAAGCCAGATGAATTCAAATTAGAAGTTAGGCACAATTTGAACAGTGAGGGTAGTTAATCATTGGAACAAGCTACCAAGGGAAGTGATGGATTCTCCCTCTCTCGATGTCTTTAAATCAAGACTGGATGCCTTTCTGAAAGATGTGCTTCTGCCACACCCAAGTTATGGGGCTCAATACAGGGGTAACTGGGTGAAATGTAATGGCCTGTGATATACAGGATGATCGACTAGAGAAACTAATGGTTCCTTCGGGTCTTAAACTCTACGAATCTCTATAGAAGATGGGACAGAGTTAAGGAAGAGCCAGTATGTATATGGCATGTTACTTTCTCAAGATAGCATAACTGAGGCCAGCAAAACCCATGGTAGTTAATGGCATTTGGAGCAGTGTTCACCGTCACTTTTTTCTCTGGAGGTGCTAGCTGAAAAAGAGGGCAGTTGGGGAGCTAACAGGAAACCAGCAACTAAACCAGTGGTGTTCTCAGTGCTGCTGTGGGGGGAGGCGGAGAGGAGTGTGAGTGGGGAGCAGATTAGATTTCCATGTTTGAGCAGAAATCTGCAGTATCTCAGATGTGTTTCCTCACAGAGCTTGGCCCAATGAGAGTTTTTGAGGCTACGCCCAAGTCTTTGCTGCCGTGCTGTCAGAGCCGCCTCTCCTAAAAGAACATGTGAAGGAGCAGCTGGGGTGTAAAAATCATGACGGCTTTTCAGGTAACTTTTCCCTTCATGCGCCTTCTAACTTGGGAGGACATAGGAACAGAATCCCTTTTAACATAGAGGGGTAGAGTTCAGCATGAAGATGGGCCAAATTCAGCCCTGGTTCAACTAGCTGTGTCAGTGGACTTGCACCCACCTAGATCAGGGTTTAATTTAGGCCACAATAATGAAGACCACATGGCAGTGACAGGAAAATCCATTGTTGCTGTGCCAAGGGGCATACAGAGGATTTCTGAAGGGAGTAGTAATAAGTGGTTAAGTAGCAAAGGCGTTTAATAGTGAATAATGGCAGCAGGCTGGCAACACAAAACAAGGTCTGTTTCTTCTCAAGTCAATTTTCTTTTGGAAAACACCAGAGACACCTCAGTAACAGGCAGTTGCAACCCAAGGACAAGTTAACAGCAAATAGTTGGTGAGAGAGTTCATTTACAACATTTTCCTTTTGGCAGGTCCCAGCTTTATCTTCTGGACAGCCTGAATCAGTGTCTTTCATCCTGGAGTTTGGCTCGAAGGGGTAGAGAGCTGCTCAGTAATAATGTTAATTACCATCTGAGCCACGGTCAGTGTGCTGCATGCACCAAGATGTAAAGAGGCAGGTTGCAGATTTGTTGCATATGACAGAGATTGTGATCAGCATATGATGTCCTCCATAAGGGGCCAGATTGTGACTGATAGGCAGAGCCCTGGAGTGAGAGTGGTGCAGTTATCAATTAACTGGGATGGAGCTCCCATTTGTGCAAGGGGAATATATTCATGACTACTCCTGTCAGGAGCTGCAGCACACACTGGCCTATCCCACAGTGGATCTGCCTTTTTAACCACCTCCAAAAGGGGCAGGGAGGGGATGAGTCTAGGAACACTATAAGGGAGCAGTCCCTGTGTTCATGAGAGCTGTGGTGGCCTCTACATAAGTATGCACTCCACATCCTTTCACATCAGTACAGGCACTGGGCATTCGGCAATAAAGGGACTGATGCTTTTTGAGTTGGCCTCCAGGTGAAATTTCCCTTAAGCTAAAAGAAAAGCCCCCTCTCTTACTAAATAAATGATTAGCCATCAATGATTTTCTGTCTTCCAGAGCAGAGTTAGTATGGATGCATGAAAGGAAATTGCCGCAACAGTATAAAGCTACTACCCTTTTGTAAACCTTCACTTGTTATGTACTTAATAAAAAAAAAGAGAGAGAAGTTCATTTATAAGAGAAAATACCAAGCAGAGAGGAAGAATTTATTCTTAGAGCAAATACCTGAATTAAAGGAATATTATATTCATTGATTGTGGTATGTTCCACTGAAGAAAACAGATAGGTCCCTTTGTATTATTCTATTTTTGTCCTCACTAGTAGCTTTCATAACACTTCCCAGTTTAGATTCCAAATGCAATTGTCAGTGCCAAGGGGTTTTGGAGAACTCAGCACAGTGGATGGACTAACTTCAACTCTGTCTTTCTGCTGAGGTCTTTTTGGCCAGGTTGGCATCTCAAGCATTTCTGAAATGTCACTGATACTTACAGAAGTAATTGGGAGGATTTGATATTGATGAAGTCTCCTGCACTCTGTCAGTGCTTTCTGAATACCTCAAGACCTTGAAGACCAGAGCTGCTGGAGCAAAGACAATGGGGGGCATCTAAGACTTTACAGAACAAGGGGAAAGGAGGTGGGGGAGATGTCTCCTATGTTTTTCTTTTTCCTGCTTTATAATATGGGTGGCTCCAAACTATTTTCGTTGACTTAAGATTATTGCAGAGGTTGGAATGAAACCCAGGTTAGTCCTTGAGTTTTCCACCTCTCCTCAGGCCTATGCTCTAGGCACTGGTTACCACTCGCTGCTATATGGGAGGGAATTGCTACATCTCTGCTTATGTTGACAACGTTGGTAGGGTGAAAGAGCACGAGAGAACCCTAGAGGAGCGCACATGCTGCAATTAATGTCTGTGCTGGGCAGAGTTGTACTAGGGAACAATGTGAATTTGGAACGGCACAGAAGCTATAGCCACTGTAACCTTATGCTATGCTGAATAAAGTGGAAAAAGTGTTAATAAATCTTTCTTCATATAGTATTACTCCCATCTAACCTATACTAGGGGCGGGGTGCAATTTCCAGCAGCTCTCTCCAAGTAGTAATGTGCCACCTCTCCCTTGGTACCAAAAGTCAGAAAGGGATGAGACGGACAAAGAAATATATTTTGTAACAATGCTGCGTGGGGAGTCAGTGCACAAAGACATCCAGGAATAAGACTTTGGATTCCATTCAGGATGTGCTCAGGATTGATTTAGCGAGGAGCGGACGAGGAGAGAGCACTTTTGAGAGAAGCAATTCAAGCAGTTTAGGGAAAATCTTCCCAGTGAACTGTAGCTGAAACTGAAAAGCACCTTCCAAAGATCCAGCTGGTCACTGGACAACAGCTGCAGCATTCAGGACCTCAACGCCTCGGGATCTTCCTTTTCCAAAAGCACCCATTAAGGTTTGTAACAGATTCTGGGAGACCCGAGGTGTTATCCCAGCCACCAGACAGTGTAAGGGAAGTTGGTAGTTTGTGTTCCTCATTGGTTTCTTATCTTTGTACGGAAGCACTAAAACCATGATTTTAACTGTATGATAGTCTTGCTTCATGACAAATGAGAAAATATCCATAATGAAAACAATTGGGGAATGCTTAAACCAATCCCTGTTACAGGCACTAATTGATTTTTGGTGTGAAAGAAAAATTTAGAATGATGCTTCTAAAAGACTGCTTATCCAATGCTAAACTGAAGGGCATGGCCATGAGACCTGAACCTGATCTGTAAACTCTTATTATAAAGCTCTACTTCCTAACTTTAAATAATTGCCTGTTCTTAACATTAAAAAATTGTGCAATACTCACAAACATAAAAATATGAGCACAGGCATCCAGCAACAGCCACTTTTTAAAGGGCTAGTTTGTAACCAGCCCTAGTGCAGCCACACAGGAGAGTGTGGGAAAGTAAGGTCACCGTCTCACTGGGTGTCAGTGTCCAGTGCAGAGAGCTTTGGATGCTCCCCACGGGGAGCGGATGGGTGAGGAGGAGACAGGGAGTGGGTACTGCCGTGGCTTTGTGACCAGAGGTCCCTCCACTTACAGACATGCAGGGTGGCTGAGTGCACACAAGGAAATAAGCTGCACCCTGCCATGGTCCAGTGAATTATTTCTCTCCTGGACCAAGAAAGATGGCTCTTGGAGGAGGACTTTTTGAGACAGTGGGGTTCCTGCTGGGGCAGCCCCACTGCACGCTACTCCTTACTCAAGGTTAAGTGTCAAAAGCACCCTCTAGCCCTAAGTGAAATGAGACTAGTAGGAGCCAGGGTACTGCTCATCTCTAGGTCCCTAGTTTGAATGTGGCTCAGATAAGTAGTGATGAAAAGTGCTGTCTTTCTTTATTGGCTATTCTGTGGTTTATGTAAAATGAGTTAGTGGGTCTCAGTCATGTTCCTAATGAGTAAGTTGTCACATCATAAAACCACCCTCTCAATTGGCATGATTGGCACCACTTCTTGGCAAATGCATCAGAAAGGCCAAGAACTGAACTGGGCGTGGAGGCAGAGCTTTTCTGTCACTACTGGATGTGGTCCCTCCAGTTCAGGTCTGAGGCACATTGGCAGAGATGCTGCTCATATTGTGCCTGTTATAAAAAGAAGGTTGCACAGGGGCCTCTTGTAATCTGTAAATTCACATTCACTATTGTTTATCAATTTCATTGCATTGAGTAGCCTCAGATGCGGAAAGTGACTTGAAATTAGAACCTGTGATTTTTATCATTATAAGAATGTGTGTGATGTGTCTGTTTAATGAGTGTTTTGTGCATGAGCTCATGGGTGCTCATGGGTCTTTGGCATGTGGTGTTTTTAAAATGTGGGATTTCTGGATAGTTGGGCACCCAAAAAGCATAACTATTGTTGCAAATCTCTTCAATGCTTTTAACAAAGACCTGCATAAATCTACCTGATAACATGTATTTGTCTATCATAGAATCATAGAAGATTAGGGTTCGAAGAGACCTCAGGAGTTTATCTAGTCCAACCCCTTCATCAAAGCAGGACCAACCCCAACTAAATCATCCCAGCCAGGGCTTTGTCAAGCTGGGTCTTAAAAACCTCTAAGGATGGAGATTTTACCACCTCCCTAGGTAGCCCATTCCAGTGCTTTACCACCCTCCTGGTGAAATAGTTTTTCCTAATATCCAACATAGACCTCCCCCACTACAACTTGAAACCATTGCTCCTTGTTATGTCATCTGCCACCACTGAGAACAGCCAAGCTCCATCTTCTCGGAACCCCCCTTCAGGTAGTTGAAGGCTGCTATCAAATCTCACCTCACTCTTCTGTTCTGCAGACTAAATAAGCCCAGTTGCCTCAGCCTCTCCTCATAATTCATGTGCCCCAGTCCCCTAATCATTTTCATTGCCTTCCACTGGACTCTCTCCTATCCCTACCCTCCAGCATATCTACCTCTCCCCCCAGCTTAGTGTCATCTGCAAACTTGCTGAGGGTGCAATCCATCCCATCATCCAGATCATTAATGAAGATGTTGAACAAAACCGGCCCCAGGACCGACCCCTGGGGCACTCCGCTTGATACTGACTGCCAACTAGACATTGAACCATTGATCACTACCTGTTGAGCCCAACGATCTAGCTAGCTTTATATCCACCTTATAGTCCATTCATCCAATCCATACTTCTTTAACTTGCTGGCAAGAATTCTATGGGAGACCATATCAAAAGCTTTGCTAAAGTCAAGGTATATCATGTCCACCGCTTTCCACATATCCACTGAGCCAGTTATCTCATCATAGAAGGCAATCAAGTTAGTCAGGCATGACTTGCCTTTGGTGACATTCCTCTCCTCCAAGTGCTTCAAAATGGATTCCTTGATGACCTGCTTCATGATTTTTCCAGGGACTGAGGTGAGGCTGATCGGTCTGTAGTTCCCCGGATTCTCCTTGTTCCCTTTTTTAAAGATGGGCACTATATTTGCCTTTTTCCAGTCATCTGGGACCTCCCCCAATCGCCACGGATTTTCAGAGGTAATGGCTCTGCAATCACATCAGCCAACTCCCTCAGCACCCTTGGATGCATTGCATCTGGCCCCATGGACTTGTGCATGTCCAGCTTTTCTAAATAGTCCTTAAGCTGTTCTTTCACCACTGAGGGCTGTTCACCTGCTCCCCATACTGTGCTGCCCAGTGCAGCTGTCTGGGAGCTGACCTTGTCCTTGAAGACCGAGGCAAAAAAAGCATTGAGTACTTCAGCTTTTTCCACATCATCTGTCACTAGGTTGCCTCCCCCATTCAGTAAGGGTCCCACACTTTCCCTCACCTTCTTCTTGTTGCTAACATACCTGTAGAAACCCTTCTTGTTACCCTTCACGTCCCTTGCTAGCTGCAACTCCAATTGTGCTTTGGCCTTCCTGATTAAACCTCTGCATACTCAAGCAATATTTTTATGCTCCTCCCTAGTGATCTGTCCAAGTTTCCACTTATTGTAAGCTTCCTTTTTGTGTTTAAGCTCACCAAAGATTTCTCTGGTAAGCCAAGCTGGTTGCCTGCCATATTTGCTATTCTTTCTGCACATCAGGATGGTTTGTTCCTGCGCCCTCAATAGGTCTTCTTTAAAATACACCCAGCTCTCCTGGACTCCTTTCCCCCTCATATTAGCCTCCCAGGGGACCCTGCCCATCAGTTCCCTGAGGGCGTCAAAATCTGCTTTTCTGGAGTCCAGGGTCCGTATTCTGCTGCTCTCCTTTCTTCCTTTTGTCAGGATCCTGAACTCGACCATCTCATGGTCACTGCTGCCCAAGTTGCCACCCACTTCTACTTCCCCTACCAATTCTTCCCTGTTTGTGAGCAGCAGGTCAAGAGGAGCGCGGCCCCTAGTTGGTTCCTCCAGAACTTGCACCAGGAAGTTGTCCCCAACACTCTCCAAAAACTTCCTGGATTGTCTGTGCACTGCTGTATTGCTCTCCCAGCAGATGTCAGGGTGATTGAAGTTCCCCATGAGAACCAGGGCCTGTGATCTGGAAACTTAAGTTAGTTGTCCGAAGAAAGCCTCATATACCTCATTCTCCTGGTCTGGTGGTCTACAGCAGATGTCCACCATGACATCACCCTTGTTGCTCTCGCCTCTAAACTTAACCCAAAGAGTCTCAACAGGCTTTTCTCCAGTTTCATACTGGAGCTCTGAGCAATCATACTGCTCTCTTACATACAGTGCAACTCCTTCAGCTTTTCTCCCGACTGTCCTTCCTGAACAGTTTATACCCATCCATGACAGTGCTCCAATCATGTGAGATACCCCACCAAGTCTCTGTTATTCCAATCACATCATAGTTCCTTGACTGTGCCAGGACTTCCAGTTCTTCCTGCTTGTTTCCCAGGCTTCTTGTGTTCGGGAACAGGCATAAAAGATACTAGCCGATTGTCCTACTTTCTCAGTATGGATCAGGAGGCCTCCCCTGTTGTACCCTCCTCATTGTGTTTCCTCCCAGTATTCCACTTGACCACTTACCTCTGGGCTTAGGTCACGGTTCCCCAGCAAACCTAGTTTAAATCCCTCCTCACTTCTAAGGTTTGGTCTACACTCCAGAGTTAGGTCGAAGTAAGGCAGCTTATGCTGACCTAATTATGTCAGTGTCTACACTACAATGCTGCTTCCATCAAAGTAAGTGGCCTGCTACACTGACATAATAACTGCACTCCCACCTCCATGTTATTGTAGTTAGGGTGACCCAGTGTCTTTGTAGACACTGCGTTACTTACATCAGCCGTTGGCGAGGGGCCCCCCCTCAGGCTGACAGCCAAACCAGAGCTGAAATGTGAAATAATAGCAGCCATGAAACTGACAAAAATGTCAGTGAAATGAGCCCTGCACATTGACTCAGAGCTCCATTCTGTCGGCAATGGGGCAGGGGGGCCCCCAACTGTGAACCTGGTATCTACCTGACAACTGTGGGGGCCAGCTATGAGTCCCATGCCTTTAATTGAGGCTGCCAATCCCAGAGTCCCACAGTGCTCCACTTCAATTGGTGGAAGTGCTCCTGGTGAGGACGCACACCACCGACAGAAGAAGCAAGTGTGGACATGAACCACTGCTTTAATTACTGTAGTGGCTGTATGCTGATTTAACTTAAATTGACTTAATTTTGTAGTGTAGATAAGCCCTAACTTCTGTAATACATTGTTTAATCCCACTTCCATTGTAAAGTACATTTTATTGTTCTGATATTTTTATTTGTTGTACCACCATCACAGAGGTTCCACAATAAAAATAGCTTCCTTAATATCTTCTGTTCTTTTTCTATTTGGGACACATAGGCTCATACTTTCTCCAAAATGAAGACAATGGCAAAATTGTCATTGACTTCAGTTTGGAGCAGGATCATAAATTTTCCCCTAAGTTGCTATAAACTTGAAATTAACATGGTTTTTTGTCTGCCAGCAATAATGTCAACATGGCATCCTTTTTATAAAAATCTAGACATGGGGTAGGCAACCTATGGCATGTGTGCCAAAGGCAGCACGCAAGCTGATTTTCAGTGGCACTCACACTGCCCAGGTCCTGGCCACCAATCTGGGGGGCTCTACATTTTAATTTAATTTTAAATGAAGCTTCTTAAACATTTTAAAAACCTTATTTACTTTACATACAACAATAGTTTAGTAACATATACTAGACTTATAGAAAGAGACCTTCTAAAAACATTAAAATGTATTACTGGCATGCAAAACCTTACATTAGAGTGAATAAATGAAGTCTCGGCACACCACTTCTGAAAGGTTGCCGATCCCTGATCTAGACCTTACATAAAGTGTATCCTTTTTAATAACTAGGTGTCTGAATGGTGATTTAAAAAAAAAATGGTTTGGATCTAGAGTATGAGTTCTAAGGTGGATAAAGTTTGAGACCTAAACAAGTTGAAATAAGAACAGAATCCTGCAATTGCATTGTTTGCTTAGCTGGCTTCTTTTGTTTTGCTATGATGTGACCCGTGGCTGTGGTTTTTTGCTTGATGATTTTGTAAACTTCTTGCATATCAATTTAGGTTTTGGAGATTTAGGGACACATGTCATTTTAGATGTTCATATTTAAACACAGGACTATGATTTTGGAGGGAAGAGTGTTTTTAAAATATAATTGTGACTTGTGTGTTGTAAACATGGTTTAAAATGGAGTTAAGATTTGGGTTGTTAAAGCAGAACTCATCTGATCAGAGACAGTCTTGACTTTCATGGGCAAGCATGAGAAACATTTTTTTAACCACTGCCCCATCCTGTAACACATCCAGTTTCTGGTTACATGGTCACATTGCTCTCTGTGCACAATGCTATTACTGAGTTGATGTTAGGGTGGGTTAGTGAGATGATTCTCTGGATTCACATCAAACTTAACTGATGCATGATACATCAGAAATGTCTCCCCACGGCCCTCCTCTGGAGACCAGTTGCTGGTTCCAGTTGCGCCTGGTGAACAGTTTGCATCAATTTATATTTTCAAGGTTCTTCATAAGAAAAGGTGCTAAACTTTTTTTTTTTTAATGGCAGCTCAGTTTTTCCTTTATATTTCTTGTTCCCTTGAAATAGGGGGCCCAAGGCCTTGGGTTTTGCAGGGCCCCAAAAGTAAGACTTCATCTCCCAGTGGCTTTTCTTTCCTCTTCTCTTTTTCCCCTTAAAAGATGCAGCTAACACCTCTTGAAAAACATATTCTTCATTTTAAAGGGACATTCTTGGGTCTGTTTATCCTCTACCTTTCAGAAGTCTACAAAGAGCAATGTGGACGGGGAAAGAAGACTGAGTTCTAGCCCCCAAAACAATGTTTGTGGAGGTGGAAGGGGGGGGGCATAGTGCTTTGCACGCACTTAAGATAAATGGTCCATCCATGCCCATAAATATTACACTCTACATCTGAGAAACAAGTGATCAGGACCTCTGCCAAACATATCCTCTAAACAGCAGAAACACCTGTGCAAAAGAGCCCTTTAACATGCTACTGGGGCATTGGATCAGTATTGACTCCGAAAAAAGAAAGCCATCTACTGAATCACTGGCCTAGAGGTATTCCTGCAGTACCAAAGTATTCCAAAAAAATTCCTCTGACAACTTTACTATCCCAACCTTGCTCGGCTTTTAATATCTGATGGGATCACAGTGCAAGGTGCAATAGCTGCAGGCAAGGTACTGTTATGACAGATATAGTACTGTAATAAAATTACAAATTTATTGCAGTCAGGAATCTAAGTATGTGCCCATAACTTTCATTCAGTTCTGCATACTGTCCCAGTTAGTTGGTATATAAACTAAAATGAACTTTAGAATAAATTGATTGCACTCCATTTACTACGCTGCTCCTTCCTATGGCTTTCAATCCTGGCTTCCTACGGCATTGTGAAAAGTTGATAGGAACTATAGACACCAGTGGAGATTTTTGTGTGGCTTTCAGCAATATTGTACCTGTCAGCACCAACTCAAAAAGGCATAATTTGTCATGTCCAGAGCCAAATCTTGGGCCCATGTTGGTCCTTTACTGCCTCATAAATTGACTGTATGCTGGGCCAAGTAATTCTGAAAAAGGTTGCACCTGATAAACAGGTGTAGGGAGCAGTGGGAACAGGCCTTTTCTCCATGAGATGAAGAGCTGTTGGGGTGGGTGGAGGTGCCAAGGTCAAAAGTTTACCTATCAATCATGATGTAAGGATCCAAGGGTGCATGTCTAGAACCTAGGGGTGTGGGGGCCCTGGCTCACTGACATTCCCTGGTCTCCATCAAGCAAGATGGGTGAAGCAGCATCTCACTGGAAGGTCAGTCCACACAGGAAGTTCTATTGGTGCACCCAAGGCCCGCGGGTGCCTGATTGGTGCACACCTGCTACTTAAGCTAGGAAGTGAGCTGGGTGGACTGTCTGAGGAACCATGCAGACTTCTTGCTGCTGCTATATTGGACCCTGCTCTTGCCTGCTTCCTGCTGCAATCCTGGTCCAACCCTGTTCCTGATTCCTGCTCTGTTCCTGACCTGCTTCTCGCCCCTAGCTCCCGCTCTGTTCCTGATACTTGCCTCTCCCTGGTTGCTGCCCATTCACCTTGCTCCTGACCATTGGCTACCAATCCTGGCTCTGACTCTGGCTCAACCCTTGGCTCTGGCATTTGGTATCTGACCCTGGCTCTAATCCTCAGCTTTGATTCTTGGTCTGGACTTTGGCTCAACCCTGTGGCTTTGGTACTTGGTAGTTGACTCCAGCTCTGACCCTGCCTCCGTTCCCTAATTTGGATGCTTGCTGTGCTCACCAGACCTTGACTCCTGCATCCCAGTTCCTAACACTTAGTCCTTCTCTCTCCACATATGATGTGTCTCCTGAGGTTAATAGTTCACTAGGCCTTTAGTAATCTCTTCACAGCAGCCACAAGGGAAAGAGAAATTCTTTGGCCTGACAGGGTCCCTTCTTCCCTCCTGGTTGATAGAGCTTTAAGAGATGCCTTTGAGGTCCACCCAACCTCCGTCTGTCTGGAAGAATTCCACTAGGCTGACATTGTTCCCCTAACATCATCCCCCAAAATTCAGATGGGATGGAGTCATGGTCTCTGCCCATGGTCAGGGGAGTTACTGAATGGCTATGTACAGATTAGGTGTAGGTGTGTGTGAAACCTTGCTGGGCTGTGCAGTTCCATCCAGTTCTGGATTGCAGAGACTAGAGGCTGGGAGCAATGGTCTCATCCTTTCAATCACCTAGGCCCAGATTCTCAGAGGTATTTAGGTTCCTAACTTCCATTGATTTCAGTGGAAGTTAGGAGCCATCTTTGAGGACCTGGGCCCTAGTACTCATACAGGTTCTAGGAGGGGTC
Organism: Trachemys scripta elegans; assembly: GCF_013100865.1. Lineage (NCBI taxonomy): Eukaryota > Metazoa > Chordata > Testudines > Emydidae > Trachemys > Trachemys scripta. The sequence continues at coordinate 32,515,100 of NC_048301.1, forward strand.
TGTGCTCTCCACTGCAGATCTGGCCAGTGCAGGATATAAGGGGGGTTGGAGGAGAGATTGTTCTGCTTCTTCACCCCAAGTGCACCCACACAGGAGTGCAACCACAGGTGAAGAACACAGAGGGCACCATCCTCACTCCGAGAGCCAGAACCACACTGGAGAGGACTCTGAAGGATACCATCTGCTGTCAATATGGAGAAAACCTGAAACGGAAGCCAGACCAGGGCAAGGCCTTCAAGGTGACGTGCAAGTGGAACGCCAGCAACCACTTCCTCCATGGGAGGTTCACCTGATTTGCCAACTAGAGGTTCAGCCACCGGGCTCAGCTCAACTGCGTCCAGCTGAACGGAGCCGTCCGCCACGGGAATCGGGACAAGCAATGCAGGAAGTGCAGCTATGCCAACGACACTACCCACATCCTGTGTAGCTGCAAGCCCCATTCCAGCAGCTGTGACACAACACCATCCAAGATCGCCTGGTCAGAGCCATCCCGCCACCTGTGGGGAAGGTTGCAATGAACTCCGCCATCCCTGGAAGGGACAGCCAACTGCGACCAGATATTGTCATCACCAACGAGGACCAGAAGAAGATCATCATGGTGGATGTCACAGTGCCCTTCGAAAACAGGACCCTGGCTTTCCATGACGCCCGATGTCAAAAGCTGGAAAAATATGCCACTCTGGCCGAAACCCTGAGAGGTAGGGGCTATGAGGTCCAAACTCACGCCCTGGGTGCATGGGACCCCAGTAACGAGTGAATGCTGAGAGAATGTGGAGTCGGTCAACACTACGCTCAGCTGATGCAGCAACTCATGGTGTCGGACTCCATCAGGTGGTCGAAGGACATCTACATAGGACATAAGAACATAAGAATGGCCGTACTGGCCAGACCAAAGGTCCATCTAGCCCAGTATCCTGTCTACGGACAATAGCTAATGCCAGTTGCCCCAGAGGGAGTGAACCTAACAGGTAATGATCAAGTGATCTCTCTGCTGCCATCCATCTCCATCCTCTGACAAACAGAGTCTAGGGACACCATTTCTTACCCATCCTGGCTAATAGCCATTAATGGACTTAACCTGCATGTATTTATCCAGTTATCTTTTAAACGCTGTTATAGTCCTAGCCTTCACAATCTCCTCAGGTAAGGAGTTCCACAAGTTGACTGTGCACTGTGTGAAGAAGAACTTCCTTTTGTTTGTTTTAAACCTGCTGCCTATTCATTTCATTTGGTGACCCCTAGTTCTTGTATTATAGGAATAAGTAAATAACTTTTCCTTATCTACTTTCTCCACATCACTCATGATTTTATATACCTCTATCATATCCCCCCTTAGTCTCCTCTTTTCCAAGCTGAAAAGTCCTAGCCTCTTTAATCTCTCCTCATATGGGACCCATTCCAAATTCCTAATCATTTTAGTTGCCCTTCTCTGAACCTTTTCTAGTGCCATCTGTTCCATCTTGTATTAACTGTGACACTTTGAGTAAGTTTCCCAGACCTAGAATCATAGAAGATTAGGGTTGGAAGAGACCTCAGGAGGTCATCTACTCCAACCCTCTGATCAAAGCAGGACCAACACCAACTAAATCATCCCAACCAGGGCTTTGTCAAGCTGGGCCTTAAAAACCTCTAAGGATGGAGATTCCACCACCTCCCTAGGTAACCCATTCCAGTGCTTCACCACCCTCCTAGTGAAATAGTTTTTCCTAATATCCAACCTAGACCTCCCCCAGTACAACTTGAGACCATTGCTCCTTGTTCTGTCATCTGCCACCACTGAGAACAGCCAAGCTCCATCTTCTCGGAATTCCCCTTCAGGTAGTTGAAGGCTGCCATCAAGTCCCCCCTCACTCTTCTCTTCTGCAGACTCAATAATCCCAGTTCCCTCAGCCTCTCCTCATAAATCATGTGCCCCAGCCCCCTACTCATTTTCGTTGCCCTCCACTGGACTCTCCAATTTGTCCACATCCTTTCTGTAGTGGAGGACCCAAAACTGGACGCAGTACTGCAGATGTGGCCTCACCAGTGCCGTATAGAGGGGAATAATCACTTCCCTCGATCTGCTGGCAATGCTCCTACTAATGCAGCCCAATATGCCATTAGCCTTCTTGGCAACAAGGGCACACTGTTCTCATCCTCTGTAATCCCCAGGTCCTTTTCTACAGAACTGCTGCTTAGCCAGTTGGTCCCCAGCCTGTAGCAGTGCATGAGATTCTTCCATCCTAAGTGCAGGACTCTGCACTTGTCCTTGTTGAGTTTCATCAGATTTCTTTTGGCCCAATTCTCCAATTTGTCTAGGTCATTCTGGACCCTATCCCTGCCCTCCAGCGTATCTACCTCTCCCCCCAACGTAGTGTCATCTGCTAACTTGCTGAGGGTGAAGTCCATCCCATCATCCAGATCATTAATGAAGATGTTGAACAAAACCGGCCCTAGAACCGACCCCAGGGGCACTCCGCTTGATACCGGCTGCCAACTAGACATCGAACCATTGATCACTATCTGTTGAGCCCAATGAGCTAGCCAGCTTTCTATCCACCTTATAGTCCATTCATCCAATCCATACTTCTTTAACTTGCTGGCAAGAATACTGTGGGAGACCCTATCAAAAGCTTTGCTAAAGTTAAGGTATATCACATTCACCGCTTTCCGCATATCCACTGAGCCAGTTATCTCATCAGAGAGGGCAATCAGGTTGTTCAGGCATGACTTGCCCTTGGCTTCCAAAAGCTGTCTCTCACCAACAGAAACTGGTTCAATAAAAGATATTACCTCACCCACCTTGTCTCTCTAATATCCTGTGACTGACCTGGCTACAATTGCACTGCATACAAGAATGGATGGAATATGCTTTTTAATTTTGGGTTTTTGGAGACTGTAATTGTTCACAATGGATCTCTTTCACATTCTGAAAATCCTGTCGCAATTTCAATTTAAATTGCTTTCACTGAGGCTTCTGTTTAGATGATGAGTGCACCTGCTCTGGAGTCCCAGTGGCAATTGGGCTGTAACTGTTATGATCTTTTAAATACACTTAGGGTACCTGGAGCAATAAGAATTGATGATGGCACAATCTGGCATCACAGTGCCAGTTTTGTATTGTCTCAAAGCTGAGTTTTTTGTTTTTAATTACATTGTTTTGCCATTCATGAAGATTATGAATATTTGAACACATTGTAGAATTGGACATATTTAATTAAATAAGGAACTTGGACCTTAAGAATGGCAAGATGATCAAAGTCCTATACTCCTTATTCAGTTTTCACTATGCCAAACTCCTGTTGAATTCAATGGGAGTCTTGCCAGAACCAGGACTCTGCCTAAATAAAGGAGAATATCATTTGAGCAATGCTATCCATTTGTACAGCAGCTCAGTCTCCTATTAAAAAGATACTAAATAAAAAGATATTTTTTTTAAATCTCTCCCATCCTGTCCTTGCCCTAAGCAAATTTTTTATCCAGGAGTTGACCCATCAAATTAAAGGAGTTTCCTCTGGCTCATATGTTATCTGGAGTTTCTTACTGTTGATGTGATGAATAGATCAATTTAAACTTATTAAAAAAAAAAAGATGTAATTTTCTGCTGTACGAAAAATAAATAAATAAAAACTCCCAGGCATATCTCTCAGTTCATTTTACTTACTACACTTGTAACGGTACCGGGTGTGTAACCTACAGATGGAGCTCAGACTAAAAATTCTTGGAAAGTGTGAGTTGAATATGTGATAATGAACCAAAATTAACCACAGTTCAATTTACGATGAATCATCCTTTGGAGGTTTAATTGGACTCAAATGATTTGGCATTGTTGTTGTATCAGAGCGAGAATTGCTGGGAAATTAGAAACAAGTTGTTGCTGTCTAGGCAGGCAATGCAGCACCAGACGGAGAGCAGGGAAAGCTTGTGGTAGAAGAGGAGGCATGAGGATAAGCCTGAGAGCTGCTTGAGAGCTGAGGGCACTCAGCATCTCCACTGAGGTGTTCAGCACCCCGTAGGCCCTGCCCCGGGGTTTCAGGAATGCTATTGATGGATGCTGAGTTCGTTAGTGCTGGGCTTCATTTCTATGGCTAGTGCCAGTATCAAAAGATCCATCGGTGGTTAAAATTACCACAAAGAGGTAGAAGGCCTGGATTCTCATTTACTCTCCTCTAAGGTCCTTTCATGTGGTTCTGCCAGTGTAAAGAGGCCTGAAAGCGGGCGTACTGGGAACAGGTTTAAAGGAACATAAAGGTAAATGAGAATCAGCATCAGAGTCTCTCCTTTCTGACAGAAATCGGTGAGCCCCAATGGGAACCATCAACATTTAGAACATACTTCAAAAGCCACCTACAGGCTTTCCTCACAAGAATAGTCTCATAGTCTTCAATCAGTGGGAATACTTGCCTGAGTGAGGCAAGAGGGATGGCCCCATGTGAGAGGGAGAGTTAAAATTAATGATTTGATTTTTTTAGATAACAGCACTGACTGGTGCACAGAGAGCCCTAAACACTGTACTGCACTATAGCCGAAAGAGATGGAAATTGGACACTGCCTTTTCTAGAGCCAGAATCATCATTATATAATGAGATTCTTTGGATTATGTTATCTTGATGCAAAGAGCTTTACGTAAGTGACTTATTAATGCCAATGGGAATTACTCAGAGAGATACAAATGCATCACAATAAGAATATGAGTCTTGGCATTTCACTATTAATATTTTAAAAACTGGCAAACAGATTCTCTCCTTCTTTAAATCATGGAATCATAATCTAGTAATATTTTGAAAGAAAATCTGTGTTATTTTAGTCTGCTAAGAGGTTATGGGAAGGTGAACTTTTCATATTCATAGGTTCAAAAATAAATGAGTTTTATATGGTACATTAACATCTATTTATCAGATCACAAATACAAATACTTAACTATCTGCTGGCTATTAATAGATGCTGGGCCTACTTTCTGCCTCTGGGTGCACCTGTATATCCCTGTTGCACTGTGCAACACCAATGCTTCATTCGTATTTGCCAGATACCAGATGACAGCAGATTTTGGATTATATTCAGCTCTGTTACATCCATTAATAATAGGCAGGAAGAGGCAGAACTGAGATCAGAATTTGGCCAGTTGAGTCTTTAGACTAGAGCAAATAACTCAAATAGTTTTCTACTCTTGTAATGGCCACTGAAGTGGAAAAAAGGACCATATATTTTTGTGAGTTATGATGGGAGGCAAACATTGCCCTCTGGGTCAGCCTCCTTTCCTGTATTCAATTTGGATTTGGAAGATTTGGAGCTGGTCTCTGCAAATTTTTGTTTTTGCCTAAAAACTTTTTGACAGATTGCTAAAGTTTTTCAAAGTTTGAACATTAGAGTCAGTGTTTCAGAAACGTATATATTTTAAGCTTCATATTTTGCTTTTAGTCTCCTGTGCGCAGGAGGGTGTTAGTGGTTGGTAGCCATTAATTCACACTTTAGATTTTGCATTCCCCTGAATGTTATTGCTTATGCTCTGAAAACAGTAGCAGCACTGTTTATCTGGTTATTGTCATTAGTTATTATTCATACATTACCATAACATCTAGGCTAATTATGATGATTTCTGATGGGAAGATTCTGTATCACATTTCCTTAATTCATTAGGCTTGTCCTGTCTTGCACCAAATATTGCTATATAAGCTTGCATTCCACTTCTGCCTCCCTATATTGGGTTCAGGTGGCTAGGCTGTTAAATTACCTGCCCTACACCATACGACTGCTGCTCTGCCATCCTGATAGATTCTATTTTATCATCATCACTACTGATTTCATTTTTAAAGAGAGCCCATCCCTATGATGTATCTGACTGTCATTTAGTTAGGATTAGAAAAGATCTAAATCCCTTAAAAGAGAGGATCAAAACTCTTTACCCCTCTGTCTCACAAATCTGAACTGCTTGCTTTGGAAGAACCAGAGCGTGATGACACAATTCCTAGGTCATGCAGCCCAGCAATCCCTCTGTCCTAGAAGAAGGCTTACCGAAAAAGGTAAGTCTTGCTTCTAGCCCCCAAGGTGGTAAATATTGTGTTTAACTTGATCTCTGGTGACAGAGAATTCCAAATCTATCGGTGCCCTGCTGAGAAGTCCCTGGCCTCAGATCAGCGAGAATAGATCTGAGATCTGTCAGTCTTAGTACCTCCATTAAATGCCTTTGCCAATCCTTCAGATATCTTGGCTCAGGCCCAATTAGGGATTTGAAGAAAAAGGCCAGATGCTTGAAGTTTATCACTTACTAGATGGGTAGTCAGTGCAAAGAACTGGCATGATGTAATCCCCAAAATATGTTCCCTTTAATACACAGGCTATGGCATATTATACCCGCTATACAGGTATAATATCGCCTTCAGGGGCAGCCTCAGGTAAAGTGTATTGCAGTAGTCCAATCTAGAGGTTACGCAAGTGTTCAGTACAGTGGCCAAGGTTGTATACTTCTTCCCATCCGTGTTCAGTGCAGGCACTGTGTTACATTAGCTCTCTAACTTTACCAGAGGATATGCTAGTACAGTATACCATCAGAGATAAAAGAACCACTGAATAAGTATCCTCTCTGATGGTTTGTACATTGAGCAGATAAGGATTTCACTCTGAGACTCCTGTCTGTAGATACCAAAGAGAGTTGATAATTTACTGTCCAAGCATGTGATTTTTGTTTACACATTATAGCATTCTAACTTTGTGCTAGAAATAAAGTACATAGCTAGAATGACAGTTACATAGGTTACTTTTAAAGTCAGCAAATAATAAGGAAATGAAAAATCTAGAGCCAGGCAGTTCCAATTGCTTTGTTGATTAGTATTTTTAGTGGGCATAAAGGAAGTGTGGATGATGCAGTCAGAACTACAGCACCTCAGAGTGGAATCAGAGCACCTCCAAATGTGGTTTGGAGCACTGGTTTCCATTTTTTACAATATATTTAGGAGAGCACTGAACAATCAAGAACTTTAATTTCCTTTATGCACCCCCTCCAGAGATGACAAAGTAGCCATAAATCCAGTTTAACCAACCAGTTAGTAGGGCTGCTTTGCATTGCCGGAGTAGCTCAAAGCAGCTGAGCGTCCCAGTGATTCTGTGCCAGCGTGAGCGTGTGTTAAGTATCCTTACACCTTCTTGTCAAACTATCTGAAATGGGTCATCTTGATTATCACTACAAAAGATTTTTTTCTCCTGCTGATAATTGCTCATCTTAATTAATTAGCCTCTTAGAGTTGGTAGGGCTACTCCCACCTTTTTAAGTTCTTGGCATGTGTATGTATATCTCCTTACTATATGTTCCATTCTGTGCATCCGATGAAGTGGGCTGTAGCCCACGAAAGCTTATGCTCAGATAAATTTGTTAGTCTCTAAGGTGCCACAAGGACTCCTGTTCTTTTTTCGTGTGTACAATGTTTCTGAGTTATTGACTTGTCCGAGTAAATTTATTTGAGTTATCCTTCTGGGTTCAAATAAACACCGTGTGGCAGTGTATTTTAGTGCTAGAATGTTAGCATTTCTAAATCAAATGGCTTCAGAAGTGCCTTAATGAAGAGCTGGTGTCTGATTCTGATCTCACTTGCATTGGTTTAAATCAGGAGTCACTCCATTGCATGTTAATGGCATTACACTGATATAAAACCAGTCTGGGGTCAGAATTAGGCCCTTAATCTGTGCCAAGATTTTTTGGGTGTTTGTTTATATAAGATATCTAAGTGCATATACACCACCTTTTTCACAGCTGCCTAAGCCAATGGCAACAGGACAGTCAGAGGTGCTAGCAAATTAGCTCATCTGGGTTTTGAACAGAGTGATTTGGACAGAAAAAGAAAACATGCTGAAGTGCATTTATCTTAATTTGATTGAAATAAGTGGCTGACTGGTTACTCACATGGCCACTATGGGTGAATATTGCAGTATGCATGGCACATAGTAGTATTTATCTTATCAGAGCAATGCCGGAAGAGCTTAACTTTTGGTCGTAATCCTCTTTTGTTATCACTTGGGTCATCCCATGGCTTTTCTTTCTTCCATCTCACTCAGAATCTTGGCCTTTCTTATTAATCAACTGGCAATTGTCTACAGCCAGCCACTGAAATATCCAGTAATACCTGCCTAAAAGAATTAAACTAAAGACTGTGGGAGATGCTTTTTTTAATACAACTGATTTGGTACCTAAGATTTTCATCAAATTAATAAAAGGATCAAAGTAACCAAATTCCGTGGAAGGCTCTGTTAATAGAGAAAAAAACTCAAATTCAAGACAATGGCAACTCAGACTACAGAGACATACTTGTCCATATTGAGCCTGATCCTGCACCATTAGAGTCAGCGGAAGTTTTGCCATTGACTTCAACGAGCACAGGATCAAGCCCTTACTTTTCTGGAGTATACCCCTTGTCTGTCTTCTGATGCAATGAGGGACACTTGCAAAACTTTGCCTTGGTAGTTTAGTGGGGAAAGGCATGTGAAGTAAAGGCTGGAAATTAAAGCTATGCAAATCCAAATCAGAAATAAGGCACAAATTTGTAACAATGAGGGCAATTAATCCTTGGAACAAACTACCAAGGGAAATAGTGGATTCTCCATCTCTTGGTGTCTTCAAATCAAGAGTGGATGTCTTTCTGGAAGATGTGCTTTAGTCAAACCCAAGCTATTGGGCTCAATACAGGACTAACTGGATGAAATTCTATGGCCTAAGTTATGTAAGAGGTCAGACTAGAGATCTAATGGTCCCTCTGAGTTTAAAATCTATAAAAAGAGAAGAAAAGGGGTCAGTAATTATGCCCTTTTTTTGCTTCTTCATTATGCAGAAAGAAGGCCTGACAAGTTTTTTTTTATTTTGATTTTTCAAAAGAAAAAATGTTTTGCTTGGTTTTGTTTGGTTTTGGCTTTTCCCCCCTGCAAAAATATCAAATCTTTTCTTCCCTGTTTTTGTTGGAGGACTTCATGGTGACTCACAGGCAGATTGGGAACTTTCTCAGCCCACAGCTGAAGGGAAAGGTGTTAAATATTTAATAAAGAGACAGCTTTTCTCTCAAGTGTTTTGGTTTAAATAGGTGTTAACAGAAAACAAAACACAAAAAAATGTAGCAGTCTGAATAAAAATCACTTTCCTCTTCAAGTAATCAGGCTTCCCTGGTATGAGTTCACTGGTGGCTAGAAACCTTGACCCATGGCGGCTATCACTAGTTCAACTGACCTGAAGGTAGCATTAGGGGGAATCTAGTCTAAACAAGCTTCCTGAGGCTGCACCCATTTTTACCACTGTATCAGTTTGACTTGATTTTATCAGGTTTAACTAACATGGTGGTGAAAACAGGTCTGGCCCCACAAGATTAGTCTACATTAGAGTTCCGGTCTGGTGCTAAGACTTGTTAAGCAAAACTGATGAGAACACTAGTGGGAATTCTTTGTAAATTTCCCCTAGACATGGCCATGGAGGTTTACAGTGTAGGCAAGATCTGAAATCTCTTCTCGTACTCTCTCTCAAAACCCTTTTAGGATGTATTTTATTTATATACATCAGAAAGAAGCAAATAGTGCACATACCCACTTTCCTTCCCTTTTCAGGTTATATTTAAAAAATACACTTGACAGAATTATAAATGGTGTTTTTGTTGTAACCAATATTCAACACCAAGAAGAACCAACCATTAGATAAAATGTAATTAATACTGGGCACAATGTAAGCAATAATGTGCCTCAACATCACTAGTGCATTTAAAATACACAACCCTGGTATCTCTCTTCTGTTGAGGCAGCAACTCCTCTACTTCTTGCACCTGCAGAGAGGAAAACAAAGTAACAGTTGAGTGCCAAATCAATCTGAAAGGGTCATACAACAAAAACAGATAGGATGTTTAAGTCTTTCACTACAAAGTGTATGGAAACATGAATACCTGCTGGGCAACGGTAGTTAGTGATCCAGGATTAAGACTAGTATCAGAGGGGTAGCCGTGTTAGTCTGAATCTGTAAAAAGCAACAGAGGGTCCTGTGGCACCTTTGAGACTAACAGAAGTACTGGGAGCATAAGCTTTCGTGGGTAAGAACCTCACTTCTTCAGATGCAAGTAATGGAAATCTCCAGAGGCAGGTGTATATCAGTGTGGAGATAACAAGGTTAGTTCAATCAGGGAGGGTGAGGTGCTCTGCTAGCAGTTGAGGTGTGAACACCAAGGGAGGAGAAACTGTTTCTGTAGTTGGATAGCCATTCACAGTCTTTGTTTAATCCTGATCTGATGGTGTCAAATTTGCAAATGAACTGGAGCTCAGCAGTTTCTCTTTGGAGTCTGGTCCTGAAGTTTTAAGGATTAAGACTGTCTCAGTACTGAGAAGCTGGGTAATGAGAAGTATTTTATGTACACTGCAGCTGGGAGGAACCCATCCAGTCCACGTAGACAGACTCTTGGTAGTCCAGTGGTTCCCAAACTTTTTGGCATCATGTCCCCTTTTTAATTTTTGAGAAACCTTCATGCCCCCCACCTCTCCTTTACCCTCATGCCTTATAGTGGCAGACTATCAGGGTTGGAAGGGACCTCAGGAGATCATCTAGTCCAACCCCCTGCTTAAAGCAGGACCAATCCCCAGACAGATTTTTGCTCCAAATCCCTAAATGGCCCCCTCAAGGACTGAACTCACAACCCTGAGTTTAGCAAGTCAATGCTCAAACCACAGAGCTATTCCTCCCCACGATCCTTGTCCCTTGACCACCCCTTCCCAGGACCCCACTCCCTATCCAACCCGCCCTGCTCCCGGGACCCCACTTTTTATAGTCACAAAATCCTGCTTATAGCTGCCCATCACATGCCAGAATTTGTGGGATATTTCAGTCCAGATCTTTGTCCCATGTTTTTGGGAGGAAGGAAGGTCCAATGGTTAGGTGCTCAGCTGAGACATAGGAGACCTGGGCTTAAATCCCTGCTCTGCCACCGACTTCTGCTGTGACCTTGGGCAACTCACTTAGTCTTTCTGTGCTTCAGTTCCCTATCTGTAAAATGGAGAGTTCTCTTTACCTCACAGGGTTTTGGGGAGGATAAATACATTTATAATTATGAGGCTTTCATATAATATGGTGATGGGAACCATACAAGTACCTAAAATAGGTACTTTCAGATAGCAGAGAATTCATACTGGCATCATGGAAGATGTAAGAAGCTTTTACCAAGGTGCACCCTGGTGAAAAGATGAATGAACTGTTTGAGAACTCAAAATACGATGTCTCATTTGAAGAAACTGACAGGAGCAGTCACCAGTCTGCCTTTGAGTAGATTGATAGACATGACTGCCTCATTCACTATCAATTGACCAAATTGCCTAATACTCCAATGTCAGTTTCTTTGATGAAAGGCTGGTTCAAATACCAAACTGTTGAGTATTCGGGATAAGGGATTAGATTTATAGTGTAATCTTCTAGTAACATCCCTCTTGATCCAGAGACCGGGCTTTAAAATGTATTCTTTCTTACCATGACACTGCAATGTCAAAGACAGCAGACGAATGCCGCTCACCCACATTTGGCGGCAGTGATCTCGTTACTGGCCAGTGTTTATTAGTTCTGGGTAGGGTAGTTAAACTCTTAAAGGGGGAATTGGACTTTCACACCTATATCTGATTTAAAAGATTTGTGTTCAATTGGGCCCCTCTTATTAAGCTATCAAAACTCAGGACCCAAATGTCCCTATCCCCCCATTAGAAAACCGAGGGGAAGGGACTAACAGAGAGGAAATCTCTCCAATTGTTTTTCAGAACTCCTGAGATCCACATGGAATTTGTGACGTCAGTGGGAAGCAGGCCATCTACCCAAAGGCCCAGTGCTTCTGTACACACTCTGCCTTATGCTTCCCTGGCACTGCAGCCAGGGCCGGCTTTAGGCCAATTCCACCAATTCCCCCGAATCGGGCCCCGCGCTTAAGAGGGCCCCGCGCCCAGTGGCAGGGTCGCCCAGAGTGGGGGGCAAGTGGCAGAGAATCCCTTCCCTGGCTAGAGGCACCTTTTTAATTTTTACTCACCCGGCAGTGCTCCAGGTCTTTGGCAGCGGGTCCTTCACTCGCTCCGGGTCTTTGGCGGCGGGTCCTTCAGTGCCGCTGAAGACCCGGAGCGAGTGAAGGACCTGCCGCCAAAGACTAGGAGCACGGCCCGGTGAGTACAAGCCCCACGTGTTTTTTTTTAACGTGTTTTTTTTTAGTCATCCCTGTCGGGGCCCCGTCGAAACTGTTCGAATTGGGCCCCGCACTTCCTAAAGCCGGCCCTGACTGCAGCTGCCAGGACTTCTGCAGATCATGGCGATCCCCGCACTCTTCTTAAAGGAAAATTCTCAATGCAGAAGGGGATTGGGGTGGGAGAAGGGGCTCAGAAGTGCAGTATGTCCTCAGACTGTGTTGCATTTCCATCCCGAGTTTTGCAGGAACAGTGGGAATATGGTGTCCATCTACTGTTCTGACTTTCCACTGCCTGTTCCCTTGCCAGGCACAGATCCAAGGACCGCTCAAGAACCATCTACAGAGTCATGGGGAAGGGGTACTGCTGCTGGGAAGGTGACTGACACCCTGGTCTGCAGCAGTGGCAAAGGGTTCTCCCCACATGCAGAGTTTAGGGACGCATTGGGGCCAGTTAATTTTTTGAGGCCAAAACCTGCTCACTGATGTCCATGGGAGTTTTGGGTGAGTAACAGATTTGGCCCTTGACATCTAGCTATTAAAAATGTTTTGGGTGTCTCTGCTGGCAAACCAAGACAAAGATGATTGAGATGGAGGAACACATTCACTGTATGTGTGTTTAATGCAAGAGAGAGTGAGTGAATTCCATCCAGACAGATGCGCTTAAATGACTCCAGCAGTGGGATGTAATTAAATCTTTACAGGTGAGTTATGTCTCCTGATGTGGGTATATACAGCAATCACTAAAGAAAAAATTCTCCCTTAGTCCAGACATTGTCCCTGGTGAGCTCCCAGTAGTGAAGGCCTGCCATTTATTATGTTTAATGGTGACACCTGAAATATTCAGAAGTCATCACCTGGTAAATTTGGGGGCTGGTATTGGAATTTGGGCAAACAGAAGAAGCAGAGAGGATTTATATGAGTAGGAATACTGGCCCATGTAGCCCAGGCAGCTATGCTGTTCGGATGGGGAAAAGCCATAGAGAAATCTGGGGTGGAGCCCTGTGGGGGAGATAAATGGCCAATTGGGATACATTCTTCTAGTTAAAGTCTCCTTTCCACCTCTGTCAAATAACCATGCAGTCTGGGGCGGTGTGGAAATATGGGCAGGGCCAGAGGTAATGGGGAGGAGCCATACTAAGTAGAATGTTCCCCTTTCCCCAAAACTGGGACTGACCCAAAGTTAAACTCAGACAAGAGTGAATGCTCCCCACATCTTCAGTGTTGCTCCTTTCGGGAGTGGCAGAGCATAGTTGGGGCAACGAGATAATGGCAGCTTGGCCACTGGTTTTGCATTGCTCCATGTGTGGTGGTAGCTGGGGAAGTGCCTCCTTGCGCTGATCCATGCCTACCTCTAGGCCTTCATGCCATTTTCCAGATAGCTGTTGTGCAGTTTTCCCACTAGCAGGGAGGGAAGCATATGGGCCAAAGTTCAGTTTGCACACCGTTACTAGGTGCTCCTAATCAGTGAAGGCAGCTGCTCAATGGCAAGGACAAATTGGCCCCAGAGAACCCCTGCCTTGTCAAGTGCCTCTACCTAATTACAATTTACATCCGTTCGTAAGCATTTATAATACAAGAACTCTTTGTACTTCTACCTCCCCCTCCATTTAAGGATCTCAAAGCTCTTTAACACAAAGAATGACACCTCAGCACACCCCAGTGAAGTCAGGAAATATTATCCCAGCTTCAAAGACGAGTAAGCAGTAGCACAGTGAGATGCAACAACTTGCCCAAAGTCATACAGGAAGTTGGCACATGGTTGCCAGCCTGTGCTTTAACTACTAGACCATGCTTCCCCTTGTTTACTACAACTTTGGGAGGGGAGAGAAGAAGGGAGAAGCCGATATCTTGGTTCCACTTTAGAAAGTTCTTGCCTGGCCCAGAACAGATGACTATAGCATCTCCAAGCACAACATGACAGCTGTTCTGTTAGGCTAAAACCCTTCTCTGCAACTGTGTTTTGCATTATTCTTGTCCCTTTGTCTTACCCTAGCCAAAAAAAGTGAAGTTGTCCATCCTCCCAAGTGAAGTTTTTGCAGGGCGTAGGTACTGGTGATGCTCTGATATAAAGCATGGGGCTTGTATTGTTTCAACAGTGGTATTTTCAGGTGTTGCCATATGTATTTAGTCCATCATTTGATAATGTGAAAAAAAATATGAAAGCAGTGAGAGACAAAAGGAGAATGAAGATGAATGTTAGTGTTCCCCTGGGGTTCATGGCTGAAGGAATTAACACAGCTTGGCACTCTACCCTAGCTGTGTTTGTTTCCATGGCAACAGCTACGTACATGTTTCAGACTATCTACAGTGACACAGTTGCAGAAATAGTAGCTTGCAGGTTTCTGATATCGCATCAGTGGGCAGGCAGCACACACTAGACTAAGTAAGTGTAAAAGAATTTAAAATATCGCTCTGGATTCAAATGTATATTAATTTGTACGAGTTCATCTAATCAATAGGGTAAGTGTTTGCAGCATTCCACTTGGACATTGGAATGTATGGTCAAAGTTGAAAAGTTATAGGAGGCCGTTTAAGCAGTTTTCATTTATTTGGTCAATATGATTGAGTGTAAATAAACGTGGCTGAATAAAGAGAAGGAAAATACCTTTCCAAGGAAATCTCTAAGAAGTATGTGGTCATTGGAGGGCTGGGTTTTGCTGTCGTACATACAGAGGCTGTAAATAGCTGAGTCTTAAAACAAAATCTTATTTATTGCTGAATCTTAAAGTACTTTAGACTTTACAGCAACTAATCCTTTAATGTCTCATTGAAAAGACAGTTGTAAATGAGAAAGATCAGGTGAGCTGATTATTAGTGCAATTAGAGAAGATTTGGGACTCCATTGTCTTTTCTGAAAGCTCTTGTAAATATCAGTTCCCTGTACTGTACTGTATATGTTAGATGACCCTGGTTTGTCTTTGACATTTTCTGTTACTTTTTATTGGCATCTAGGTTTATTTTATGCCACCAAGTCGTATACTAGGTTATGTATATATTACTTCAGGGTTTTTTAGAAGTGATATACACTTGAGAAGCATGTTACTGATTGAACTGGAATTTGGGAGGAGGCAATGTATAACATACAAATGTATAGTGATCAGAAAAAAATCCTTTGTATCTGTTTATTAGAGCAGGTGTTAGATGCACAGATTTTAGCTGTTACATTAACACTATGAACTTATTTAAGTGGTTGGCAGTTCTGCTTTTATATTGATTCTTTTAATGTCAGAATATGTTATGTCTGTTATTAATCAGTGGAAAATTATATCTTTAACTTACCATTTTGACTGTTAGGGAAGCAATTAAAGAGAGTATAAAACTGTAGACTAATTCTGTTTAATCTTTGTTTCTCTAGGAAGTATATGTTTTCCACCAACTTGATGTCCACCAAAATGGATTGCTAAGTGATGCACTCCAAACAACTTTTCTGTGATTATTGTTATAGGGAGAGGAGTGATTATATACAATGTCTGTTTGCTACAGATTTACTATGTACTTACTGTGGACTAGATTTTGCTTTTAGGTACATTCCTGAGTAACGGGTGTCACCAGGGAGAACTACACTGTCACCAGGGGGAGCACTGAGAGTCTGTGTGCCTCAAAGACACCCTTCTAATACAGTTTCATCGAGGTTTCCCTCTTGCACTGGGGAGAAGGGAGGAGTATTTTGCTAAAACCTTTAAAAGGGTGCTGTGTGCTTTCCTTATCCCTTGCCACACATTTGGGTAACTATACTGGCCAGCCTGTAGGGGGTGGAGACATGATTCCGTTCACTCCACACTACTCCCTCCCTGCTTACTTATTTTGGGGGTAAGCATCAGAGATGTATCCCTTGCTTTTCCCTTATGCCCAGTGCTGTATTTGGGGAATAACTCCTCTGGATGGCCATATTAGGCAAGGCAGAATCTAGTCTTTTATTGCTTCCAACGGCCAAGTATGCATCCTTGATTATTATAATCCTTTAGCAGTCAACTGTGGGGCTTGATCCTGTCCCACTGAAGGGAGTAAGAGTTTTGTCACTGTTTTGGTTACTGGTCTCACTAGCATCTGCGCCACCTGCATGCTCTCCAGAAAACTGGGTATGGTCCAATAGGTCAAAAAATATGTGGTCCTGAGAAGGCTGTTTCATAATGGCATTTTAGTGACAATGGCTTTTTTCTTGTTTGCGGCCAACTTGTCAGTGCATGAGTCCGAAATGCATGTTCTTATGCAGCACCATTGGAAGTACAACGAACCCAACTTCTCTTGAACCCGAGAGTCTTGTAGATTTGCAAAACCCAGAATACAGACACATGGAATTAGGCTTGTTTGTCATTTATGGAAAAACTCTTATTGTATGTAGCCTATGGACCAAATTCTGCTTCCATTGATACCATGGAGTTACTCTTAAGTGTGAATAACAGAATGTGCCCTATGATTCTAAGCATATTAATTTTGACACAACTGTGTACCTAGTATGTTTTGAACCACAGTGTGGACAATGCTCAAATAGGCGCCGACTCCATGGGTGCTCCAGGGCTCAAGCACCCCTGAAAAAAAATAGGGGTTGCTTAGCAGCCACCAGCCCCTGCTGTTCGGCGTCCCTGGAGCTGGTCACCGACCAGCTGGCTGGCGGCTGGCAGGAGGCGCTCGGGGGAGGGCGGAGAACAGAAGTTGGTGGGTGGGTGGGGGGCCTTAGGGAAGGGGGCGGAATGGGGACAGGAAGGGGCGGAGTGAAGGCAGGGCCTTGGGGGAAGGGACAGAGTGGGGGCGGGGCCTCAGGGTGGAGCAATGGCGGAGCACCCAGTGGGAAAAATAAAAGTCAGCGCTTGTAAGGAAACTAATTCAAATGCACCCTTGATTTGAGTAATTGATTCCATTGTAGTTTACCTTTTGGTGAGAAACCTAATAACCTGTCTATCAATAGACTCCATTATATTACTTAAATATAATTTTTGAGGAGGCCAACAAGGAGAATCTTATTCTATAAAGAAATGAACAAAAGTAAAATATGCCAACTCCTGAATGATCTGATTGTCAAATCGACATATTCAGCATGCCTATTCTAGTGTAAATCATCTGTCAGCAGCACATCCAAATATTTATATACCTTGACTTATATCAGATTATAGCTACTACTGTGATACTGACATTCATAACAGACTTTATATTTAGCAGTCATTTTTATTGTTTGTTGTGCTTTTATTAATATTTTGCACATATTTCTCCAGCAATATCAAAGTGCTTTCGTAAGGTGGGTAAATAGTATCCTCATCTTACAGTGGGGGAAACTGAGGCACGGAGTGGTTAAGTGACTGACACAAGATCACACAAAGTCTGTGGCACTAGATCTAGAACCCTCAGTCTCTTCACACTAGCCACTGGACCATGCTGCCTCCTAGTTATTTGGTCTTGTTCCATTTCAAACCCAGTTGAATCTTTATTTAACTCTATCTGAAACTATTCTCTTTTGAAATGACTATACTGTATATAAAACAATCATTGTCAAACAATCTAATATGACTAATTATGTTTATTACTAATATTATTGGCATATCATTAAAATCAATAGTGGACTTTAAACTAATCCTCAAAGGGCACCAGAAGTAACCTTAACAATGTATTAATAATCACATCGCTGAAGAGATACAGTAGCAGACATTCGCTCTTTGCAATGTGCTTTGAAATCTACTGATGAAAATCACTTCATAAGAGCTAAGTATTATTATAATCTGTATCAGTTTGGCCCCAAAGTGCTCAGGCATTGCTTTGGAAACATATGCACCCTCCTTTAAAGGGACAATATTTGACAAAGCTAAATATCATCCCCATTTTACAGATCAGGAAACTGAGGCATGGAAAGGGGAAGTGGCTTGCTCAAGGTCACCTAACAGGACATTGGAACAGTACCCCAGTACCCAGATCTTTTGATCCCCAGTCCAGTGTGCTATCCAATAGTCCACACTACCTCCCACACCTGGCCTATGAAGTCCCCTCTCAATACCTTTGCATCCATTTTCTCAAATATTGGCAAAGTCACAAGTAAATGGAGAGACACTTTGATGTAAAAACAGATTTTGGTATTAAATTTTTAAGAAGATGCCATTAAGTAAAAAAACAACATTAAGGTTGACAGAGTCCCTTTAAGTGGAACTCTTATTTTGCTGTGTGCATTTGTTTTCTCTTGCTTACTAAAGGAATAAAGTGCAATCCTGGTTTCAGAGAGAGATGGCTGATTAATCTCTCTGCCAGGTACATATGGAAATAAATTAGCAAATGGTGCATCTGGGATTAAACTACTGCAGAGATGATAAATTATTGCCATCTTCCATGGCTGTATTACTGAGGCTTCAGTGGGTTCCCCAGTACTCAGTTACTTACTATTCACATGATATCACCATGGTTATGGGATAGAAACTGCCTACATTTTAAGCAATTTCCTACGATATGCTAGGGTAAGGATATGCTGGACAGCCGGTAAATGGCTAGTAGGGGGGTGTATGCAAAGAAATACACTCACCTACTTCCCCTTGTGCCACCACACAAGCTTCAGCTAAAATCCTTATGAGAAGTGTAATCTCTGCTCTGTTCTCACATCCTAATGGGTGGTGGGTGCCTGACAGAGGCGGGGGCGGGTGAAGGTGCACCACAGTTCTGCTCCCTAGTGAACAGGGACATTATGCTATCCCCTCTTCATGGGTCCACCCTGGTGAGTGCCGCAAGTCCTCTCAGGGATTCCAGCTGCTATGTGGCCCCTCTCAGTACTTAGTACAAAGTCTATCTCTTTATTAATATCAAGTAGTGCTGGTTCCAAAGTGGAACACAGAATTCAACAGCCCCTCCCTACGCACACCTCACAAACTTCAGATCTGGATTGTAGCTCCAGACTGCACAGCTGTACCCTGTCTCTGCAACAAACATGGAATCCAAACACTCTCAAACTCTGGCTTCATTTGGATTTGGATTCGAATCTAGATCCAGACTTCTCAGCTCTCTGAATCCTAGTCCCCTTGATCCTGCCCTGTCTTCATGGGCCAAGGGCAGAAGAGGTTTGCCTGTGTTCTTAACACTTGCAGATCTGCAGTGAGATGATGACTATAATAAAATCTCCTCGTGCTTTAGGGCTTCTGCCTGTTACTTGCAAGAATCAGAGAATTCCCCCCCCCCCCCCCCCCGTTGCACAATTGGCCAGATGTAATCTGAGTTGGCTTTTTTTCACCTTCCTCTACAGCATCAGGGATTGGCCACAGCTGGAGATGGAACACCAGATAGTGTGGACTGGTGCTCTAAAGTGGTACAAAGAATTCTCTTCCTATATGCCTGGCTGATGTGTCTTGCTAGGGTGACCAGATGTCCCGATTTTATAGGGATAGTCCCGATTTTTGGGTCTTTTTCTTATATAGGCTCCTATTACCCCCCACCCCTGTCCCGATTTTTCACACTTGCTGTCTGGTCACCCTATGTGTTGCTCACTTATGCTGATTGCCAGATTTGGAGTTGGGAAAGAATTTCCCCCCCAATCAGATTGGCAGCGACATTGGGAGTTTTCCGCCTTCCTCAGCAGCACAGGGTGTGGTTTCCCTGCTGGCATCATCTGGGCACTCCCCACCTAATCAGTTCCTGCCATTGCAGAGGCTGAGGCAACGGGGTCACCTCAGTCTCTCCCATTCTCTGTCTCTGGCACACAATAGTTTAGTCTCCTGAGGACTGAAATGCTTTAGTTTAACTGAAGTCTTTGGGCTCAAGATAGGGGAATCTGGGTGAAAATTAATGACCTGTGCTATACAGGAGGTCAGACTAGATGATCACAATGGTCCCTTTTGGCCTTAAACTCTATGAAACTAGGAAAAGCTCAGATGCGTCTATATTTGCTCTTACTGCACTCTTTGTGACGGAATTAGATGTTCATTTCTGTTGATCGCTAACTGACAGCAAGTCTTATAGACAACAGAAGTACATAGAGCAGCAAGTTCAAGTGGAATGAGTGCAGAAGGGGCAGGCCATGTTCCTGAATTTCTGCAGGAAAAGGTGTGCTGTAAAAGTTGTTGTCATCAAGGCTTCCACAATATACAGCTTAGCAAGAGAATGTCTCTCAGTTAGCGCTGCCATCTTTCTGTTTTCTTTTCTTCCCAGTGTGTGCTGATGTGCAAAGGCACTCCAGGTTGAGAAATTGCAGAGTTAACATGGTCTAACAGTTTACTTCACTGCGTTGGTATTTTGTGATCTTGCCTGTGGGTTTAAAGTATTTTTTACAGAAGGATACATGCGATGTACAGCAAATTAAGTCTAACAAGCCAAAGCCTTGTGTGTTGTGAATGAGTTGTAGGAGGGGATAGTTCTAAGTTGGTCAGTACCTCGTACAAAAAGTTTGGTAGCTGAGCTTGCTAGGGAAACGCTGGTTGTACATTTCTAGACTAATGTGACTGAGTATAGCAAAGCAGTAGAAAAATGTCTTGTTAGAGTTCCCCTATTTCCAGAGGTCTTTATCTTGGCTCTACACATTTGCTCGGAGTTCAGTTTTTCCTGGGAAGGGAACTATAGGAATGAATTGACACTGCAGCTGATCACAATGAAATGGGGAAGGAGGGCTCATGGGAGAAGAGAGACAAAGAGCACTGAATGTGGGTGGTGAGTGTTGGAGGGAGGAGGAGTCTGGGGTACTGACTGTTATGCATCACTTTTTAATCGGAAAGCATTTTAAAGTGCAAGGAGATGTAGCACCTTTACTTCTTCCCCAAGAGTGAAATTAAGCCAAGTGTGGAGGGTCCATGCAAGAGCCAGTGCACCACGTAAGTCCTACAGTGGAACTATTCAGGCATTAGGTCGTGGCTATGTTGTGGCAGGAGTCTCTGTACTGACTTTGAACAGGCCCTGATGGAAGGAGCCATTCGGGCACAGTTATTATCAGAATTCATTATTATTTGTGTTCCCATAGCACCTAGGAGCCCAGCCACGGACGAGGACCCCATTGTGCTAGGCACTGTGCAAGCAGAGTAGCAGACTGTCTGTGACACTTTCAGGGCTACCAAGGGATACAGGGTGAATCACTACAGCTTGTTTACAGTTCAAGGGAGCCTTCTCTATGCCTGCCAGGAGAAACTTGCCCCAGACTGCCGGCTGCTGGTAACACAAGCCCCCCACTCCAGGCTCCACAGCCCAGTTCTTTCCCTCCACAGTCTAGGAATTTGCACACCCGAGCCCCTAAGTTCCCTAAGTGAGTCTTTGGGACAGAGCACAGATAACCTCTGGCTAAATCTGTGGAAGTAGTTAGCTCCCAGAGTTCTACAGTGATCCCGGGGCTTAGGTCCCACTAGCCTGTCTGTACATCCTACTTCATTACACTTGAGTGCCCAGTCCCTTGACTTCTGGACACCCACACTGCACACTGCCTCCATGGAAGCAGCGCCCCCCATTCACTAGCTTCACCTCAGTTCAACATTCTCTTTAGCACACAGCACTTAGTCGTGTCTACAGTAAAACCAGATAAATGATTATTTGACAAAGCATAAGTTAAGTTTCAAATAGAAGCAAGTATAAGGATTAGAAATGCATAAAAGACAAATACAAAATGCAATCAAGAGCCTATACTTCTTAGCAAGGTTCTTTCCACTCTAATAAGGTATTTCTTACCCAATGGTCAGTCCGTACAGCGCTTGTCCGGTCGAGAGAGCTGGGATCCACTTTTCATGAGACGCTCACGCTGGGAGAGCGTTGCCTCCATACTATCTTTCTTGTGCCCTTTCTTTCTCCTTTTATACAGTTCCAGATCTTTTGTTTCTTTTCATAATTTGGATGTTTCATTAAATTCAATTCACCCTGATGGTCTCCCTATTCAAGGTCTTTTTCTTGGGCTCTTTTGTGCTTTGTAAAGGCCTACGCCCACACCTTGTCTCCACTGTCAACGCTTGGCTAGGCTGGGTCGAAAAATGTCAATTGTTCTCACTCTTGATTGAATTAGCTCTGAGAACCACCCTGCTGCAGGTGACCAGTTTCACCTCCAACAGCTTTGGGACACAATATTCTACATGTTACATAACTCTTAAAATTCTCCGCATGTACGTCCTGCGATAACAATGACAACCAGTGAGTTGTTAGCTTTCGGCAGAGATCACTCATGGCCCCCTTGGGTGAAATATCATTAAAATGGTGATCACAGGGGAAATGCCCCCTTATGGGCATGCCTAGGCAAATCCCTGGGCATAGACTCATAACGGTACCCCCGGGGGTGCCTGGGTCACACAGTCCCTGCCCCAAAGACTTTACAGTCTAAATAGACAAAACAGACACAGGGTGCGGATGGGGGGTTGACACACAGGCAGAGTGAACCCTGGGATGGCAGCACATGGCATGTTAGTGCCACAATTTTCTTTTTGTTTTAGTGTGTTTAATTGGGAGGGGATCAGCTATAGGGAAGGGAGAGGGGCCATTGAAAAGAAGGGGGTAGGTGGGACAGGGAAGGGGAGAAGAGGGTAAGAAGAGTGATGCTGAGGTGAAGAGATGGGGACGGGGGAGGGGGGGAATGGAGCAAACAGTCTGTCAGCATATGGTAGGAAAAGTCCAGACTGAATTCTAGAACATTCTCTAAAGGACCAAAGGTCTCTGCTTTGGCTACTTCTGTTCTTACTGGTTGGAGTCTGGATGGCTCCTCTTTGCAACTTTCTCTCAAGCCCACATAGTGTGGGGGGAGAGACACCACCTGGGTCCTAGTGCTCCCAGACTTGTGGGGGAGGGTGTCCCCTGCACAGTTCTGAGTCTAGGGAGGTGATTACAGGAAGGGGTAGACCTGGCTGGCATTTCAATGCAACAATCCCTGCTTTTGGTTGTTTCCCTGAGAACTGGAGCTTGGATGAGGAGCTTCCATGGCAGGAATGGGCGGGAATCTCTCAGAGGTTGTGGAGTAGTGGTCTAGCCACTCTGTGACGATTACTGCATCTGCTGCACCCCTCCACTCTAGGGAGGGCTGTGAGTGATGGTTCTGAGTAATGGCAGGGCCTTCAGCCCCATTCCTGCTCTTCTGCCTACCCCCTAAATCCCTCGGTAGGGATAGGAGCTAGCCTATTTGAAGCTGGAGTCTCAGACACACCTGGGATCTTTGAACCCCAAGGCAGACTTTAGCAATCTTGCACTAGCCCACCACACACAAAGGACAAATCTTACAGTGGAAATTGTATACTGTGGGCTAGTCTATCAGGAGCCCTTAGCAGCCACAGAGAGAGAGCAGGACTTTGGCCTGAGGGACGATGACTTGGCAATTGGGCCCTATGGTTTTATACCCAATGTTATTCATTTCAAAGTGTTAGTCAGTCATATTTTGAATTAATTCATTTCTAATCACATAATACTAACAATAATACTGCTGTCTCTCTCTTTCTTTCTGTTTCTCTTTCTCTCTCTCTCTCTCGGTATATACGGTATATATAAAATGGGGGAGGACTTACTCAGTGCAATTAATCTAGACACAGGAATATTTACTAGAAGTAGATTTCCAATGACTTTATTTGCAAATTTTGTTTAACAACAACAGTTTGCTTGTAAAATAATAATATCAGGCAGCAAGTGGGACTTACTGTCATTCTTGGCCTTTTGTAATGAGTGTTTAGAACATAATGCACAGTGAGTCAAAGGAAACACTAACTGATGAATGAACAGATTGTGGCAGAGTCATCTATTCTATTGCTCGCTTCAAGGAAAATCCCTGCAAATTATACATGTGGTTTTTAAATGTTCAAAGAAAACTAAAAACATTACATTATGAATGAAAAATTAGATGGAAACGTCTATTCCTGTCTCATAAACAGTTCAGGAATAACTCCCTCTAAAATATTCTGCTTTAAGCATGCATTTAATTTGTGTTCTGGGAGCAAAATAAAGTTGCTAAGATAAAACATTCTAATCATGATTTATGTAAATTTATTTGTACAAAGTAATGATGTAGTTGCCTATAGCAAATTGTTTGGAATATGAAATGGCATTTCTGAGCTTTGCGTCTTTCTATATGAATACAATAGATTATATGAGAGGCTGTGTAAAGACAACATAATTTCACATTCAAAATGGAGTCTGATGCCGTGTTTAGTAAGCTGGAAAGCCAGTTGAACAGATTGCTGAGCATCTGATAACAAAATAGTCTCCAACTTATTTCTTTACACAATATTTATAGTATGTTTTATTCTGTTTTACTTTAAATTTAGTTATGTGCCATGGATGACTGTAAAATCATACCAGAGCCATGTACTCCAATATTAATTGTATGCCTCATAGCTCACATGCACAAAATAGCGCAAGATTGCTTTGCAAACATAAAATCATGCCCAACAAGCTCAAATATGGATGAAAAGAGGAAAACAATTGTAATCCCCAGCTGCTCTAGGCATATGGGGCCAAATTTATCCCATTTGTTGAAGATGATGGAATTATTCCAGGGATGACTTTGGTCCAGCATGTCTAGCAAAGTGGAACCCATTTGTCAATATAAGCCATCCTCCTGCTTCTGATGTTCCATTTTAAAAAAAATGCATGTGCTCAGTCTCAATTGGTTGATACTGAGCACCAGCTTTCAAAGTGATTTGCATTTCTCAAGTGTCTGAGTCACAAATGTGATCAGGGAGGGCATTCCAAAGTTTGGTCTTCCTCACTATGATGCTTTTAGAGCAACTTGGCTTTCTCATCAGTTAGGGCTTGATCCTGTAAAGTTATTCTTGTGAGTGAGCATGGAGGATCAGACCCTTAATGAAGAGAAATAAGAGCAGTTGAATTGTTTTAACGGATATTGCAGGATACAGCTGGTTCTGCGCTCAAAGAAAGCAGAAGGTGTTTCACTGAAATGGTTTGTCAAATTGGTAATGAGTATGACAGGTAGAAATAATAGGGGGTACTTACTGCATTTGTTTTGGCCTGCTAAGAGGTTTAGAGGAAGACCAAACTACAAAGTTTGGATTCAGATCT